>NC_143012.1:135297452-135529952 GCF_055824585.1 Amblyomma mixtum
GCGGCCACCCTCTCGGGCATGTGGAGTGCGTGCAGGGGGTCCACGATGCCCAGCGTGGGCTTCAGGGCCCGGTGGGCAATGCCCGTCTTGGCCCGCAGGGGCAGGTAGTCGAAGATGGCCACCCCCGTCGTCTCGCTGCCCGTGCCGGCCGTGGTGGGCACTGGAACCAGGCGACGGGTGAGCATATTCTAAAAGGACTACTACTTACTGCCCACTGCTGGAGACTGGCATAAGCATATTCTTGTACATCTTTTTCCAGCAGTGAAAACAGCTAGGCTCAACTCACAGTTTTCACAAAAATTTATACTTTGAATTAGCAAAGAAAGTCAGGCTAGGACTGACAGCTGCGCTGTGCTGTGTCAAAACTTCCCTGCTCTCCAAGCAGTGGGGTTGCATCGCCTGCAGTCGATACATTACTGTTATTCCATGACTACAGCACAACGAATGGGACAAGAAGAAGGACACAGGCAGGGATACAACACAGTGCTGTGTTGTGTCTCTGCCTGTGTCCTTTTTCTTGTCCCGTTCGTTGCGCTGTAGTCATGGAACATCGGAACCAAATTGCCCAGCAACTTACCTTGTCAGATATATTACTGCACTTTATAATTGAACTGAGCCTCATTATTTTGGTCATTTTTACTGGAAGGAACTTCAGATGCCTTAATCAGTCAGTGTTTCTTGTATGGTCTCACCATGCTTTCTCATGTCGCTTCTATGTTTTTCAAAAAAAAGGCAGACTGCAACCAGTGCTGCCGTCGACAGTAGCACACCATGTATTGCCAATTCCAAGGCTGCTTTTCAGTTCTAGACACGCCCTGCTGACGACCTTGTGAAGGCGAACACTGAAGGAGTGCCTGGCCCACATAATCTCCACCTTCCCGTTTCGGCTGCCCTATGCAATGCCCGCACAGCGTGTGCTGCTTCGCATCTGACCACACCCCACTTGTTTGTCGAGCAAAAAGCGGGAAAGCCATCAAATGTTGCATAAATTCATCACCTGTGCACACAACATGCACAAAACTACTGACCCATTCCTCGGCACTTGGAAGGGCAGACTGCTGTGTGAGTCAGAGCCCGTTCTTAACATAGAAGGTGCGAGGATAATGATACCATTAGCGCACTGTATCCCAAACAAACATAGCATGAAACAATTCTGCTGACCAAATGCCATTTCTGTGCTAAATTTGAGCTCAAACAATCCACCCGTTCAGCTGGGACAAGCATTCTACTGTGTCGTTTATTTCCGCAACAGTCAGCATTTGTGCAAATGCGGTACTTGCTCAAGACGTAAACAAAATAAAAAATGTGATAAGAAATTTGATAACTGAAAATAAACACTATCACATAAAGCGGCAGTAAGAGCACGATGTACAGTATTTTGAGTGTTTCTTTTATATACCAACCCTGTGCTTAGTAAGTAGCCAATTAATTACCAGAGAACATCCTCAGAGCCATGCCATCGCCAACAACTGATATAGTAGCAAGACCCTGATATGGTAAAGATTTTTGCTGGTCCGAGTCACTTTACTATAGAGGGCTTCTGCCACATGAACTCACTAATGCTACCACGGCATACCCTTAACCCTTTCAGGTGCTGTGTACACAATTGTGTAAGTGGCAAACTTACAGCTTTTCCTGAGAAACTGTAGCACTTAACAGTGATTTCATTATTTTAGTCAAAATGAGCACCCTTCTGGTTGCTTTTTTGTACCATTTAGCGAATGCAGTAAATAATATTTCACATAAGAGTGAGCTAAGTAGCACTTTGTCCGCTGTTTTTGTGCAGGCTGATTTTGCCGCGAGTAAAAACATCAAATGTTTTTGCTCAATTTTGAGCGTAATGTGAATCTTCGAAACACAAAACGATTCCACGATCCCTAGGGTGTTCATTTGACACACAAGAACATTTCGATGTTATTATTTCTAACAAATCTGACACTTTGCATGGAATTCGCCACATCGTTGTAAGAACTGACCTGCTAGTCTTTCAAGTTTGAGAACTAACAAATTCTCTTTCTTGAGACCTGAATATACTACTTAGGTGAAAAAATAACTGATTTCAGTGAAAACAAAAAATGGCGCCTGAAAGGGTTAATGAGCTTCGAATGAGAAGAGTCGTAAGGTAGTAGCGCTTTCTTGAACCGTGGCTCGTAAGCCCAGACAAAATGACCAACCGAATTAAAATACAGGTGAATATCAAAAAACTGAATGGAATCGTGAGCCGGAAGTTCTATGGAAAAATTCAGTGGCTTCATGATACCTTTGAATCGGGTTAAAATCGAGTCTGCAACTACACTCAAGTCATCTCTAGACGAAAGGTTGAGAACAACAAGGAAATCATCTACATATCTAAAGACACATACAACGCGCTCATCGTTCAACTGAGACTGAAGCAAACGTCCAAACTTGGCAAGAAAAATTTCACATAACACAGGGGCGACACTTGAGCCAATGCAAATCCCACGTTTCTGGACATAGAAATGTTCTTTGTAGCTTATGATTGTAGAATTGAGGTACAGGGCCAAGAGTTCCAGAAATGATTCAATACTAACACCACATGAATTCTGAAAAGACACCTCACCCGCCTCTTCAATACACTCTCTCACAGCAATGAACAGTTCATCGTGCGGCACCGAGTAAAAAAGTTCCTCTATATCCACTGAAAATGCAGAGTTTGCACCGCTCACATCACTCCGTAGGATGTCAGCTAAGACGGCTGAGGAGGCGACTTTGAAAGGGTCCACAGTACAAAGGCTGTTTAGGTGACGCTGGAGGAACCTGCCTAGATGTGCCTGCCAGCTGTGTCGCTCTGTGATAATGGCTCTGAAGGGACATTCGGGCTTGTGGGCTTTTGCGTTGAAGAAAACTTTCAGTGCATCTCCTTTGCAGTTGCTCACCTCCTTCCCCAGCCTGTCCAGCTTGCACTCTTTTAGCAACTGCAACGCCCTACTCTTAGCCTTAGCTGGCTTAAGAAGCGAGCGCTTAAAGTTCTTCTCAATTGCTTTTGTAGCCTTTGCATCATTTCTAACAAATCTGGCACTTTGTACGTAGTTCTCCACATCGTTGTAAAAAATCACCTGCTGGTCTTTCACATTCGAAAACTAACACATTCCCTTTCTTGAAGCCTGAATATACCGTATTTACTCGCATAATAGGCGCACTTTTTTTCCAGAAAATCTGGCTCAAAGTTAGGGGTGCGCCTATTACGCGGGGTAAAATTTCCGGAAATTTTTCGACTCGCAAAATTCAACATACCGCATAAACGCACCCGTGTATGGGCCGCATCCTGTTTTCTCGAAGGAAATAATTTAAAAAAATATCCGTGTAAGGGCTGCACCCAAACTTTCCACGATCCACGCGGGAATGGCCTTCGAAATGCACGCGCTGTGGCCTCCGCGATCGGCTCCGGCTGTGAGCAACGTGCGCTTGGTCGCGGAGGCCACACACACGCACAGGAGCTTCTAGGTGCCGCCCACGGATAGCGCCCAAGGTCAAGCTTATCATCATCATCAACTTTTTCGTCCACTGCGAGCAGCCGCGAGCTTTCGCTATCCATATCGACATCAGCATCACCAGCTGCAGTTTTTTTATGGCTGTCAAAGGGCCGGTTTCTGTCGTGTTAGTTCATCGTAGTTGTGGCTTTCTCGCGCTGTCGCTGAGCGTTGCTACTTTAGCACGACGGACAAGCGCCTTAATAGCTACATGGCTGGGAGTTAAATCTCGAACACGGCAAGCATGCGGCAGGCCGGAAATTCGATGTGGACGAGAAGTGCGGCAGTTGCGACTGCGCCGTGCCTAAATTTTCGTATGCGACTCGTATCGCCGCGGTTTTCGGGGTCCTAAGTCGGGAAGGTTTCCGGCTGACGAAGCTTTCCAAATAGACGTTTAAAGTGAGCATCCCTGAAAACTGTGTGTGGCTGTTCCACGCAATGTCGTTGTGCGTGCTGTGGGTCAGCAGCATCTGTGACGGCAGCAGCACTAGTGAGGACTAGTAGTAAGTTAAGCAAGAACTTTGTTAAAATAAAGATTGCGGGGGTGGGGAGGCGTCGGCTTGCAATCGTGGAAATACAGTACTGATCACAGTGCCAAGTTCGGGGTGCGCCTATTATGCGCGGAAATAAAAAAATTTGATTTTTCGCGACCGAACTGGGGGTGCGCCTATTATGCGAGTGCGCCTATTACGCGAGTAAATACGTACTACTTAGGTGAATAGTTTCAGTCAAAACAAAAAGTGGTGCCTGAAAGGGTCAAGGTGGAGCGCTTTGGTGTCCCCTTCACTTTTTTTTCAACCAGCAGCTCCCGTAACGGGAGTGTGCCCTCAGGTGGACACACTAACAAGTGCTCCACCCTGGCCAGTTCCACCCATAGGGCTCCCTCAAGCATGGTGGATGGACGACATCACGTAGCAAGCACACAGTGGCTCCCCATCATCATCATCATCATCACCAGCCTGACTACGCCCAGTGCAGGGCAAAGGCCTCTCCCATGTCTCTCCAATTAATCCTGCCCTTCGCCAGCTGCAGCCACCATATCTCTGCAAACTTCTTAATCTCACACGCCCACCTAACTTTCTGCCGC
Organism: Amblyomma mixtum; assembly: GCF_055824585.1. Lineage (NCBI taxonomy): Eukaryota > Metazoa > Arthropoda > Arachnida > Ixodida > Ixodidae > Amblyomma > Amblyomma mixtum. Next base: position 135,302,031 of record NC_143012.1, read on the forward strand.
CCCCTGCTACGCTTGCCTTCTCTTGGGATCCACTCCGTTACCCTTAAGGACCAGGAGTTATCTTGCCTCTGCATTACATGCCCTGCCCAGGCCCACTTCTTCCTCTTGATTTCCACTAGGATGTCATTAACCCGCGTTTGTTCCCTCACCCACTCCGCCCTCTTCCGATCTCTTAACGTTACACCTATCATTGTTCTTTCCGTGGCTCGCTGCGTTGTCCTTAACTTAAGCTGAACCCTCTTTGTTAGCCTCCACGTTTCTGCCCCATAGGTGAGTACCGGTAAGATACCGCAGATGACAAGTGACAAAAGCGGTCACCTGCCACCAGGGGCTTGAGGTTGGACGGGATGGGGATGCCCCGGCCTATGGGGGCGTTGACAAAGTCCAGGAAGTCCCGGTCCCGGTTGCACGAGTACAGGTTGGCCGCCTTGCACGTGTCGATGGTGGAGCCACCCCCAACAGCCAGGAAGGCGTCGTACTCCCCGCTACGGGCAAACGCTATCGCCTTCTGGAAGCTGCACGCAGTGCGGGTTGAGGCAAGGTCATCCAATGACAAGGCATTCATTCATTCATCTGTGAAAGCCACAAGAGGACAGGCTGCATCCAACAATGCCCCCTACTCTTGGTGCTCTCCGATTACTCACACATGCAGTGCTACGGTGGGACTCCTTCACATGTTGAATCATGATTGGTTTATTGGTGTTTAACGTCCCAAAACGACCCAGGCTATGAGGGATGCCGTAGTGGAGGGCTCCGGAAATTTCCACCACCTGGGGTCCTTTGACGTGCACTGACATCGCACAGCACACGGGCCGCTAGAATTTCGCCTCCATCGAAATTCAGCTGCCGCGGCCGGGATCGAACCCGTGTTTTTCGGGTCAGCAGCTGAGCATCATAACCAATGAGCCAGCGCCTGCAGACAGGTACTCTACTCTGTCCTGCAGTCATAAAACATTACGATCCTAACACGGATGGGCGATGCCCGCACTGTGGGGTGACCTGTCATATCTTCCGCATGGTGTGGGCATGTACTCAAAATCCCCACCTCCCCCCTTCCCCTACCCCTTCCAGAGAGGCATGGGAGACTGCCCTCCTCATCTGCTCCTCGCTTGAGTCCCAAAGGGCTCTGGTGAAACAGGCGAGAGACGGGGCCTCGTCATGCGGTGTCCCGGACTAGGGACGCCGACCATGTAGCGGGGCCACTCGGTGGCTCCCAAACTCTATTTTATCGAATAAAAGTTTTCACCACCACCACCGCAGCGGGTATATTGAATCATGAGATTTGCTGCATATCAAGGTATGTGCCATGCTGGCGGAAGCAGCCCTTCTCATTGTCTTTGCTCTGCTGTTTTTACGAGTGGTTCAAAAATCACCACCATGTGATAATTAAAAAAAATAAAGAGCAAAATTACACATAGTTTTCTAGCTTTAAGTCTGACTGAGCAGCATGTTCACGAATGGTGCGGAAGCATTTGAAAAGATGTGTGCACCTATCATTAGCAGGATAAATGGTCAATGGGTGTGGTAGGCAAGGAGTGTGGTATGGAACAATAAGACAAATCACGAAGCTGACTGGCTACATTTTTATTCTGCCCATGTCCTCACATTTGCCTCTATTCAAGGCAGAAAATAAATCTGGGTCTTTGCTTTCGTCAGTAGAGTATAAAAACATGGAGCATTCTAAGAGGGCAGGTGGATTACTGCAAAGCATCAGTGTTATAAGCACTGTTGAGTAATGATCAAAAATATCATTTAACTTTTTAAAGAGAGCTTTTTCTTGTACTGCAGGCCACCTATTTTAATTTCTGGTTCCTGCAGGACAGAAATGCATTATGTTTCTTCCAAGTTTGTTTAACATCTGTAATTACCATATGCACTACAATCGCAATTTGCAAGATTCAAAAACTTATTTAAGATATTTCTATATTTTTTAAACGCTGTCAGTACTTTAGGCTCACGACTCTCAGGGATGCAATGCTACAACCCGGCTTTTGTCTTAATCATTTTAAGCAATTTCATCATCACCCAGGGCTAACGTGCCTGCTTCGTTCTTTAAAAGGTTCTTTGTATGGAAAATGTTTTTTATATATTGAATAAAAGTAAATTTTAAGCAAAATAAAATGGCCATATACCTCAGTGAGTGAACAGTGACAAAAAAGGTCATCCCAGTGTGTGACAGCTACTCGCAATTCAACAAAGCACAGTGAAAGAAGCTTGCATCTCATCATCGTGATTTGACATTTCTTGCTATGCACTGTCTAGAAGTGATGGACACCTGGAGCGGATGAAGTGTCCAGCATTTGTTGAACGGATTCGAAGCAACGTGGGATCTGTTCCTCAGCGAAGTGGTAACTGATGCTAGAAGGGGCTCCCTCATATAAGATCTGTTATAAAAGGCTTATAAAGGGGGGCCCCTTTCATAAGCATGACGAGAGGGCATGCTAGCTGCTGCCCAATAAAGAACTTCGTGGACTTCTCACTGCCTCTAGCTTACTAAGTTAAGGACAACGCAGTGAGCTCTGGAAAGAAAAATGATAGCTGTAACGTTAAGAGATCGGAAGAGGGTGGAGTGGGTGAGGGAACAAACACGGGTTAATGACATCCTAGTCGAAATCAAGCGGAAGAAATGGGCTTGGGCAGGGCATGTAATGCGAAGGCAGGATAACCGCTGGTCCTTAAGGGTAACGGAGTGGATTCCAAGAGAAGGCAAGCGTAGCAGGGGGCGGCAGAAAGTTAGGTGGGCGGATGGGACTAAGAAGTTTGCGGGGATATGGTGGCCGCAACTGGCAAAGGACAGGGTTACTTGGAGTGACATAGGAGAGGCCTTTGCCCTGCAGTGGGCGTAGTCAGGCTGTTGATGATGATGACAACGAATGAACACCCCGTCTCTCACGATGTTGCTGGAGTTTCTGCATGCATGTGCCATCTGCCCTCACCTCTCGTCGGTGGGCTCGATGCAGACCTCGCTGAAGAGGCTGTAGTTCACGTTGTGCCTGTGCAGGGAGTCCAGGGTGTCCCGCACGGGGGGCAGGCTCACCAGGTTTGGGTCAGTCATGAGGCACACATTCTTGGCACCCAGGTTGTTCATGTCCTGCGTCATCCATGCACCAGTTTCATGGCCGCATTCCATTCATTCATTCCCAAATACTAAAGGCAGGTAAGGCAGTTGACAACACTCAGAAGTGTCACCATCTGTGCCCTCAACAACCAGATCAGGTAGGTGGTTCCGTTGCTGAAACGAGTAAGGGAAGACTTTTGAGAATGTTTAGTTCTGGCAAAATGTGGCTGCCTTACTTTATTTCATTTATTTATTCATTATTTTATTTACATATACCGCAGCCCCCATCTTTGTTTTTCTTTCTGGCCTATGGCAGATGTGGGTGTACAAATATAAGGCATCACTCACCCCCATTACAACACCAAAAAGCAAAAACAGCCAAGTACCGCATGCACGCAACACCAGTCCCGCACGCAGACATTCATAAAACACACGAACTACCTTCAATGCAGTCAAGAAGCTTATTCAGTGGAAGTGCGTGGGTGCTGCCAGAAAGGGAGTTAGTTCCAATCAGCTATTGTTCAAGGAAAAAAACTATTTAAATGCAGTGCATAATAATGAGAATTAATAATGCAATGCAAAAACTAAAGAATCAGTGTGGCGACATTCTGATGGCCGAGTTAAATTTACTGATAAAAGTGCGGAACAGAGAGAAAAATTATGGTCATATCTCTGAACTGCTTGCCTCTGCATAGCCTAAAGTTTCCTGACTTCAGCTGCATAGATCGGGCTCCAGACCCCAGACGCATATTCAAGAAGCGGTCGGACTACAGATTTGTACACAAGAAGTTTTTTTATTCTTTAGGGGCCTGGGACAATCTACAACGTAGACACCCAAGTTTTTTCAAGGCTTTACCACGGATTGAATCGATGTGCTCAGACATGACATGTTAATCATAGAAGTTACTCCAAGGTACTTGAAATCAGAAACGCTGTTTAGTAATGACCCGTTGAAAGTGCAATTGATAACTGTAAGAGACTGTTTGTTGGTGAAAGTGAGGACAACAGTTTTTTGGAAGTTTAAACTCATCTGCCACTTGTCGCATCTAGCACAGAACTTTGAGAAAGAGGCAATAAGGCGGGTGTGGTCCTGATGGTTATTAATGGGACAATACAAGACCCAATCATCGGCACACAGGTGAATCTGAGATGTAATGTTGCATGGAAGGTCGTTTAGTATATAAAGCAAAAAGAGTACCGGGCCAATAACATAGCCTTGGGGATCTCCAGAAGTTACATCGGTCACAGAGCACTCGGTGTTATTAAAGGAAATGAACTGTGAACGTTTAGCGAGGAAACTAGAAATCCAATTTGTCCAACTAGGCGAGTACTATTTAGAATAGATTCTACTCTTTTTAGAAGTTTGCAGTGACGTACTGTGTCAAATGCTTTAGACAGATCTATAAATATGGCATCAACTTGACCACAGAGATGTAGGCCTCGAGAGATGTCATGAGTGAACTCTAGCAGTTATGTTATTGTGTTATGCTAAATCCTTGCCTGAAACCATGTTGAACATTGAATAATACGTTATCAGATTCAAGAAATTCCATTTAGAGCTTATGTATAATGCTAGTGAGATAGGCCTGTAATTACACAAGTTATGCTTACCACCGAGCTTAAGTATGGGTAGTACCTTAGCTAACTTCCAAAATGAGGGGACTATAGAAGACGACAACGATTTTTGAAAAATAACAGTACGCTAGCAGGGCATCCATAACAAGAACGAATTAGGAAAGAGTTCGATGTACCTAATAAGGGCTTATAGCTTTTTTTTGTGTCCAAGCTCAATATTAGATTTAACACCCCATCTAGTACGATTGTGATTCATTTATGGGATTAGAAAGCACAGCTAAGTCAAAACATGGAACCTTGCAATTGTCCACAGCAAAAACAGACTGAAAGTAAAGGCCATGGCAACATTTAGGGGATTGCGGTTTAGGACACCATCAATTGTAAAGGAATTCTGGAATGAGCTAGTGGGTAAAATTTACTGCCAAAACCTATGTGGATTTGTCGTGAGTAATTACTGCAGTTCTACGCGATAAAAGAGATCCTTTGCCAAGTTAGTCTTTCTTTTTTTTTCGTCTTCATGGTGCTTGTGTTTTGTTCGTCATGTTCTGCTTTTGTAATCTGTACTACCCTTGTATCACTCCTATCTTGGTCCAGACCGGACTAATAGTATCTCTAATAAAATAAAATAAAATAAAATAAAATAAAGCCATGCATGCACGATTTAGGCTTATGGGGGTGTAACGTACCAATGTGACTCAGGCTATGAGGGACGCCGTAGTGGAGGGCTCCGGAAATTTCGACCACCTGGGGTTCTTTAACGTGCACTGACATCGCACAGTACACGGGCCTCTAGAATTTCGCCTCCATCGAAATATGACCACGGTGGCCTAGACTGAACCCGCATCTTTCGGGTCAGCAGCCGAGAGCCATAACCAATAAGGCAACGTGGCGGCTCTATGCACGATTTAACTAATTTTTCAAAGAAGTTAGTTAGTTAGATCACTGACATCACAATTTGAGAAAAGTGCTGTAAATTCATTGAATGGGTCAGCTAAGATGTCTATTACAGAATTATTTCACCTCCATCGAAATATGACCACGGCGGCCTAGACTGAACCCGCATCTTTTGGGTCAGCAGCCGAGCGCCATAACCAATGAGCCAACGTGGAAATAATTTTTCAAAGAAGTTAGATAGATCACTGACATCACAACTTGGGAAAAGTGCCAATCAGGAAATCAGGAAACGTTGAAATCAGTTAAAAAAATCAGTCGAAATCAGGAAAAGTGGCATATCGAAAACAGTGTTTGCGAACCATATAAGTAAGGGATACTAGATAAGCCTTGTGATCGGAAATACATTCCATTACATCATATGTAAAGCCTTTACCAGCAAGGTCGGCACTAACAAATACTAATTGTCTTATCCGAAAGACAAGGAGAGGTTAGGTGGGCGGATGAGATTGAGAAGTTTGCAGGGATACAGTGGCTGCAGCTGGCAAAGGACAGGGTTAACTGGAGAGACATGGGAGAGGCCTTTGCCCTGCAGTGGGTGTAGTCAGGCTGATGATGATGATGAAACAAGCAATCACCATATGGCAATGGAACTGTAGAAGGCTGTTCGGTAAAAAGCCGGTTCTCCAACAGTACGTTAGAAATGCGACATGTAAACCAGACATCATATTACACCAAGAAACGTTACACACGATGGCATCCTTCTCTGGTTACTAAGAGCTTTTCGCCAAGGCAGAAGGCATGGGTTTGTCCACCCTGATAGGCAAGAAGATGGCGACCATTGTCCACGAACTGAAGGGAGTCAAGATTGAGCACCTTTTCATCGAGCTAATACCGAACAAATCTAGGAAAGAAAGTGTACCTCATAAACGCGTGATTTTTCTAGGTGAATTTTTCTAGCAGTACAACCTACACACTAGCTCACGGAATAAAACAGGATCATTTAACGGCGCAATGGAATCAGGAAGATCATTTCAAAGTGATATGAGGCGGGGCAGTGTCGATGAATCAAAAGCCTTAGTGAGTCCAAAGATGTGTGAAAAACTTACATGGAGATGCAACCATGCTCAAAGGAGTGCAAAGTGGCAGGGGCAAAGGACTATCTGTATACACATAGTACTTGTGCAGCAAGCATAGGAGCGAAACTGAGCGGCAGTTTTCTAGAGGCTGGAGATCGCTTTATTTCTTTCAAATTTTTTTTCATTTACCCAGTGAAAGCTCCGTCCTAGGTGAGAGTGGTCTCCTTAAGATTAGAATGCAGTACCCTACCGACACAGGACAACTTCCATTTGTCCTCAGTGGCCTTTTAAAGTGCAGCACCATCTTGTAGCTCCCTGCAGTGGCACGCGTGAAAAGAACGAAGAAGTAAGGTGGAAAGTTGGGCGAGTTGAATCTTATTCATGATGAAGTTTAGCGCCAAAAACGAGGACAAAGTAGGAGTGAAGACACAACACGAGCGCTTTTTCGCAACTAAAACTTTAATGGAAGAACACATAACATATATACCCATCTCGTGAAGTAAATCAAAAAGTAAATCATATACCACACCCGTTTTGCACGGGTGTGGTATATGAACTGCCCGTCTCCTGTGGCAAGACCTACATAGGTCAGACAGGGCGTTGTGTAAACGTGCGGCTAAAAGAACACGAGAAATCGCTCTCTGGGTCGAAGTCCTCGCATTTGGTTGACCATTGCCAAGAATGTAAGGAGTGCAAGCCGGATTGTGTGCCGGAATGTGGCCCAGTGTGCAAGAAAAAATGCAATCCACTTTATGCGCAGGCTGAAATTCTGTCACATCATAGAGAACGCCTCCAGCGCGAAATTACCGAGGCTTTTTATATTTCGCGACAGGGAAATTCATGCATAAGCGCACCGTCCATTTCGTTAACAGAAAAAGAGCTGGCATACCTGGATCACACGTGGAATTAATATCTTTTCCTTTCCCCCTTTTTTGGTTTTTTTTTTTGGTTTTTTGGTTTCGCCTTCGTGATTGTGATTGTGACCATGAAGTTTCCTGTTTTTGCACCCTTTATGTACCTTTTGCACCCTCAGCACTCTTCAGATGTATCGCCCTCTAAGGTTTATCTTGACCATATCATGTATGTTTCTTCTTTTTGATTTACTTCACGAGATGGGTATATATGTTATGTGTTCTTCCATTAAAGTTTTAGTTGCGAAAAAGCGCTCGTGTTGTGTCTTCACTCCTACTTTGTCCTCGTTTTTGGCGCTAAACTTCATCATGAACGAAGAACCTTGAGCGCGAGCCGAAGGGATCAGGTTAGGCGCCCGGCTCGAACGGCAGCCATCACCTTCAGCTCTGCAAGGCTTGCAGAAACTGCCTTCGTCCATGGAACGGCATTAGCTCAGATAAATGTGGCCGCACCATATCTGGTACCACACTGCGCCACAAAAGCTTACTTCGATATATCTGTCGCAAAAGCTCTCTCAAATGGTCAAAACATTCCTAGACAAGGTGTCTCACTAAAGGTCAACGTGATAGTGAGGCAGTAACGGCAGCCTCGGTTAGTGGAACCAACAAGCATTGAAGAAGTGGAGTGTTGGATGCAATCCACTTGCTCAATGTTTCTAGCATGGTATCGACCGCATACTGCAGAGGCACACAGAGGATGTCTTTCTTTGGGTGATATCATAGGGTGCCCAATACAATAGTGAATGTAATCAGAATGCTAATAAGAGAGGCAGTGGCACACAGCAATGGGACATCCCGCCAGTAACGAAAGAGGAAATAAAGAAAGCCTCTGGAGCAATGCAAAGGGGGAAAGAAGCTGGTGAGGATCAGGCAACAGGAGATATTGTTGAAGCACGGAGGAGAGATTGCGCTAGAAAAACTAGCCATCTTGTATGTGCAATGCATTATGCCCTCGAGCGTACCAGAAGCTTGGAAGAATGCCAATATCCTAAGGGGGGACGACGGTCTTAAAACTGACCTTTTTATATATGGTTAGAACCTCATGAAATTTTGCACACAGATGTGTTTTTCTCTACTGATTTCAAAAATGTAGTCATAAATGAGCTGGTATTCTTAGATCAAAAGTTACCTTAAATTCTAGGGTGTAATTAGGTAATTTCCTATGCAGATTTAATGAACTTTCTCACAGCATTTGGTTATCTTAATTATATGAATCAATAGCCAGCAAATTCCCATACCCGATGACATTCTTACTTTTTTGTTTAGGCCATATGTAAATAGCAATTTACAATTAGCTTAACGAGTTGCAGTGTAAATTACTGCAACCTTTTACTCTCGACATAGTATATCAGGATGACATGCCTTTAGAGAAAAACGAAGAATGTCACCAGGCATGGGAACTCTGTGGCTATCAATTCATGTAATTAAAAGCAACAAAATGCAATGAGAAAGTTCAATAAGGCTGCGTAAGAAATTACCGAATCACATTCTAGACTTTGTAAGATTTAAGACCACCAGCTCACTTATGATTACATATTTGGAATCAGAAGAGAAAAACACACCTGTATGCAAAATTTCGCGAGATTCTAGCCATAAATAAAAAAGTAAGTTTTAAGACCCTCGTCCCCCCTTAATTCATTAGAAAGGAGACGTCAAGGACTTGAAGAATTACAGAACGATCAACTTACTGTCCATTGCCTACAAGGTATTTACAAAGGCAAAATAGCTAATAGAATCAGGACAACCTCAGACCTTAGTCAACCGAATGATCAGGCAAGCTTTCGTAAAGGACACTCGACAGCAGACCATATTCACACTACAATCAGGTGATAGAGAAATGCGCAGACTATAACCAGCCCCTATATAAAGCCTTCAATGATTACGAGAAAGCATTCAACTAAGTGGAAACCTGTCATGCAGGTATTGCACGTATTGCGGAACCAGGGTTGCGGAGTCATGCAGGTATTGCGGAACCAGGGTGTAGAAGAACTGTAGGTGAAAATACTGGAAGATGTTTATAATGACTGCATAGCTACCATACTCCTCCATAAAGTCAGCAATAAAATTCCACAGCTGGGAATAAGAGTTAATGAAGAATACCTAAGTAATTTGCAATTCACTGATGACATTGCCTTGCTAAGCCACTCAGGACAAGAACTGCAGAGCATGATCAATGAGTTAGACAGGCAGAGCAGAATGGTGGGGCTAAAAATTAACATGCAGAAAACCAAAGTAATGTTCAGCAGTCTAGCAAGAGAACAGAAGTTCGCAATTGGTAGCGAGGTGCTGGAAGTAGTAAGAGAATATGTTTATTTAGGGCAGGTAAAGACTGCTGATCCGAATCATGAGAGGGAAATAACAAGAAGAATAAGAATGGGGTGGAGCGCATATGGCAGGTTCTCTCAGATCATGAATGGCAGATTACAAATATCCCTCCACAGAAAAGTATACAATGGCTGTATCTTACCGGTACTCACCTATGGGGCAGAAACGTGGAGGCTAACAAAGAGGGTTCAGCTTAAGTTAAGGACAACACAGCGAGCTATGGAAAGAAAAATTATAGGTGTAACGTTAAGAGAACAAATGCTGAAAGGTGGTACACGGCAAAAGTATGGCTACTGGCACGTGGCACTTAAGCACAAAATAAGCAGAGATGTAAAAAAACAAACAAAAAAACAAGATATTTCCCATCTCGCCTTGGTGGCATGAGCAGTTGGGAAGGAGTGCGTCTGTGCTTCTGGGAAGCCTTGAACAACTAGTCACATTTTGGAGTAAAGAAGCAAAACTCCCTGGAGGGGGAAGAGGCACCCACCATGCCAACTTCCCGAGTCACGCCGGGTCCGTAGCGGATGTTGGAGCAGGCCATCTCGAACGCATAGTCACTCTTGGGCAGGTCCACCTGGTGGTCATGGTGGCTGTCTCGAACACCTGCATAGCAACAACAGCCAGGAGAAGAAGAGGGCTTGGGGGAGGAGTGCACGCAAAGATGCTCTACACTGGCAGGCACAATGACAGTGCAGAGTCCTTGCAGGCCATTCACAGGAGGTTCACAGATGCACCGTCACCGACAGCGTTCGCACAAAGTAGCGGTCAAAACTGCACTTTGTTTATCTGACACGATGGATATTCCCCTCTGCTCCCATTAAGATGTAAATTCTGTGTAATTAGCACACTAGTGTGCAGTTCATTTGCTTAGACATGAACTTGTGCAATCAGTTTCTTGTTGTCCAGATGCTTTTAGTTGTTCTGTTTATGCATCAATGAGAAAAGGTCACATTACAGTATGTACTTCAAGATTTCTTGTAGTGCATTTTGCTCTACAGCTACCATCAAAGATAAAAGACTCAACTACAGCTCCACTACGGAGGTCAACATTGAACACCCGCACATCTGTGCCTCAAAGACTCCCATCCCTGCCTCACACTGCACGCACCAGACTGCTGCTCCAGAGTTGGTAGCAATATTTGCCCACTTTAACAAAACTTCGTGCTGGGCTAGTTGGTAGGACATAGTTGAAACTTGGTTCAGTGCAAAAGACGAACACAGAGAAAGGAACTGGTCCGTGTACGTCGTTTCCTTTCGCTGTGTTCGTCTTTTGCGCTGAACCAAGTTTCAACAATTTGCCCACTGCCCATCATTTAAAAATTTGTTCCCCAAAACAGTGAAATCCTTTTCATCTGGGACTCATAAAGCCTTACTGCACACACTACACTCAACCAGAACAGCTTACAGGTATCTGTACATCCTACGCTCCTCGTAAAAAAAAAAAAAAAAAAACATCCAGCAACATTGCCTTGATCAAGCTATCAGCAGGCACACTTGCAAAGAAGTTATGACCAAAGAACAGAATTATCATTCAATTCTCCCCAAGTTAGCAGCAGTATTCAGCACACTGGTCTGACAAGCAACACATGGGAAGAGTCGGGAAAAGTTCTGCATTGCTTTCAATTAGGGGCGTGCGAATATTCGAAATTTTCGAATATAATTCGAATATTATATTTTTAGTATTCGTATTCGATTCGAAATCCAAGTATTCGTGCACTTTCGAATATTCGACCCGACGCGCATATACGTACCCAGCCGAATATTCTATTGCAAGCACCGGCGTTCATTTCGGTCCGCAAGTCCTATCAACAGATTCATAACAATATGGCGGTGCCCAGAGCAACGCGTAACATTGGGCCATGCAGTAGCTGACTATGCTGGTGAGCTTCTTTGTGGCTATACCTGCGAAGCTGGTATAGTCAGAGCTGTGCACGAAATACCTCGCAATACGTGCCAGTTCAGTGCGAAGTGAGAGGGCATTTTTGTGGCTGGAGAAGTCGCTTCAGCTAGAAGGGAACTACTTCTGCCTGACCATGTGGAGCAGCCGGTTTTTTTTTCACGACAACCTTTTATGTTCATCCCAGCAACGCGCTTTTGTGCTTATGGCAAGCTAACCTTAATCAATGCTGTGTATTGGCCATCTTCTCTGATATTTCCACTCTTCTAAGAATAACGTTCGATGCTTTGATACTTTTTGTGCAGCCATACACATCTTTTGTGTTCATTGCATCACTGATAGTTGAACTGTGATGTTCTTGGGGGCTCAAATAATGTTTTGTAGCGGTTAAATGCGTCTGTCCTTGATGATTCGATATTTGGAACAAAGTATTTGTATTCGATTCGTATTAGAAAAATTTGATATTCGCACACCCCTACTTTCAATACAGTGAGTAAGGTATAGACAAAGCATTTCTGTTCTTTAGTGTGCTTAGAAGAAACAAGAACTCAAACTCTTTTACTCTTATAAAGACCTAGTAAAAAAAAAAAAACACATCATCATTATCTAGCTTACATCTAGCCCACGATTCAATAGTCTGATGGAAACCCAAGTGGCTGCTAAGAATAATGATGGCAGAAACACACCATGTGCCAGGCACTCGTCAGAATTTCAAATATGTTTTGGCTCCACTGAGTAAACAAGTGGTTCGCACTTTGAGTATTTATTCTAAAGTTACTCCAGACAGCATGTAGTTGTCATTCAGTTGTTAAGCCACGTTCGACTCTTTGTACCGCAGCACACTAGGCCCTCTGGCCCTTCACTGTCTCCCAAAGTTCACACAATTTAATCTTCATTCCACTGGTGATGTCATCTAACCATCTCATCCTCTGCCGTCCCCTTCTCCTTGTACCCACAGTCTTTCCCAGCATCAGGGTCTTTCCCAGTGACTTCTCTCTTGCATTAGGTGGCCAAAGTCTCTGAGCTTTAACTTCAGGACTTGGCCTTCCAATGAGAAGTCAGGGTTGACGATCGCTGGTAATGGCTGATTTGACCTTCTTGCAGTCCAAGGAATCTCGAGAGACTTCTCCAGCACCACAGTTCAAAAGCATCAATTCTTTGGCACTCAGCCGTCTTTGCTATCTAACTCTTACAGCTAAACATTACCACTGGTAAAACTATAGCATGAATTATGCGGATCTCTGTTGGCAAGGTGATGTCTCTGCGTTTTAACACACTGTCAAGGTTTGCCATAGCTTTCCCACCAAGCAGCAAGCAACTTTTAACTTCGTAGCTGCAGTCACCATCTGCGTTAGGGAGTCCAAGAAAATAAAATCTATTCCTTCCCCTTCTATTTGCTAGGAAGCACTGGGGCCGCCGTCTTTTAGTGTGCTAGCACTAACACTTCCTTCCGGTCTAAAAAAAATCAGTTGCATGTTTGTCTGCAGCCAGCTAGACCTGCAGAGAGAGAAAAACGTTAAATGCACAAATTGGTTGGCCGGACCCTCATTCCAGGAGCCCATAGGCTTTTGCCGCTGCTCTTGTCCGCTTCACCAGCGGAAGTTGGTCTTCCGAATTTGAGCTGAACAGCACCGCCTCATTTGTTGGGTTACTGATTCCTTGTATAGCCGGGTTTTCCTGGCATGTCCATACCACACGGTAAAAGTTAGCTGCTTCACCGCAGAAGGCACAATGCGGATCGTACGAATTTGGAAACATATAGCTGAATTTGACAGGATTTATATAAGTTTTCGATTGCAATTCCCTTAAAATGACCCCTTGCTCCCTGTTTAATTTTTGTGCGGTTTGGCGTATACTTTCCTCATTAAAAGTCAAATGTTGGAGTAAATCCCTATAGCTTAATAGTGGTTCATAACAATTATGCTCCTGCGAATGTTGGGGCGCGCGGTCAGCGGTGTGAGTGCCTTCATTTCCACCATTTGCAGAGCATCCTGATTCCATATGACTGTGGATTTAAAGTCTGTATATCTTCTTTAGTTCTGAGTATTCTGTCTACGAATTTACCAATCCTTAATCTTGTATTGTTACGACATGCAGTCTGGGAGTCCATAATTACGTAAACACGAGACCTTGCTGGAAACCGTCCTCAAAGCTATCGCTGCTTCCTCAGCCTGGGCGATTCACTGGCATTGAATTGGTGCCCCATTAACGAATTTCCCTTGCGCATCCGTGCATGCCATGGTTGATATCCCGTTGACCGATCCTGCCGCGTCCATGTAAATTGCCTCTTCCATTGTGCCCCACGTTCTTCTGATGGTGTTCACACTAGCCTGTCTTCTTTTCTCATGATATTCAGGGTGTATATTTCTCGGAATGGGCTGTACCTCGATCTTGCTTCTAAGCTGATCTCCCAAGTCCATAGACCAAATTCATGGGAGCCCTATTCCAGCGAGTACGTCCTTTACTGTCCTGCTTTCTGATAGCCGTATCCTCTGCGATATCGAATGCCCTGCAATAATTTCGTCTAAATTATTGTGAATGCCCCTGTGTAGTAATCTCTCTGTTCCTGTGTTGACCGGGAAACCAAGTGCTCTTTCATATTATGACATCCAAATTGTTCTTCTCAGTTTTCTTCCATTTCATATGGTGCTATGTAAGCGATCCTGCTCCCAATAAAAGGTTTTGGTTTTGGTTTATGGGGTTTAACGTCCCAAAGCGACTAAGGCTATGAGAGACGCCGTAGTGGAGGGCTCTGGAAATTTCGACCACCCGGGGTTCTTTAAGTGCACTGACATCGCACAGTACACGGGCCTCTAGGATTTCTCCTCCAAAAAAATTCTAGCCGCCGCGGCCGGGATCAAACCCGCGTCTTTTGGGTCAGCAGCCGAGCACCATAGCCACTGAGCCACCGCGACGGCTCACAATAAAAGCCTGTATTAACTTTATGGTTTCTTTTTCTTTAAGTCTATGCTTGTGGTTTGATAACCTACTAATCATTCTCGCCACTTGTTCAGTTGTTGCCTGCTATCCCCAAATCACTTCTGCGTTGTTGCCCTTCGCGTCTATTAACAGACCTAAGAATTTCGCAAGTGGCACATCTTGAATTTGCGCTCCCCCCCCCAAATATTGTAACAGGGTCAGAGTATCCTTTCTTCATAAATATTAGTAACTCAGATTTGTTGGGTGCGTATTTTAGTCCACAGTTATTAGCGTATTGTCCCGTTCGGTTCGAATTGTAGCCCCGTGCCCCATATACAGGTTCCTCAGGAGACAGGTCAGGTGGCCTGGTACCCCCATGTCTTGAAGAGTCTTCCAGTTTGCTGCGACCTACACAATTAAGGCTTTAGCATAGTGAGTGAAGCAGAAGTAAGTGTTTTTCTGGAACTCTCCTGCTGTCAACATGATGTAGCAAAGGTTGCCAGTCTGATTTCTAGTTCCTCTGCGCTTGTGAAACCAAGCCTGCACTTCTGATAGTTCTCGCTTCGCATAGTACTGAAGACTAGGTAAAATGTTTAACGACACCCCGGACCAGGACGAATTTTTCTTTATCTACAAAGTTTGTGAGAAAGCTGTTTACCTTTCCTTTGTGGCCGTATGGCTGCGCTCAGGTGGATGTCAATGAGTAATTACTCCCTTATTACTGAAGCCTAGGTTGCAGGATTTTGAGCACCATCTTGCTAGCATGTGATATGAGCACAGTCGCATATAGTTTGAACATTCTTTGGCACTGCCATTCTTTGGAATTGGGATGTAAACTGACCTCTTCCAATTCTGTGGGGACTGCTGAGCTTTCCAGCTTTGTTGGTGTATCATTTCTCGAGAAAATGATCTTGAGGAAGATGATCTGAGGAAGATCTAACTGAGGAAGATGATCTTAATGTTAAAAAATTAACGAAACTCTCACAGCTATCATTACGGAGCGTGCTGTAGCATTACGCTGTAGGATGGTTTGACAGGATACCCGCAATCTATCTCAGGAGATGAAAGATCTGATTAGGAAATGCCAGAGCATGAGGGCATCTAAACCTACAGAGATAATAAACTAGCAGAGCAATCAAAATGAATAAATAAGCCCAAGGTAGCCGACATAAGGAAGTTCAATATGGAGAGAGCATGCTCTAAAGAACGGATGTAGCCTAACAGTGATGAGCAGGAAACTAGGCATAAGTAAAAACCAGATATAAGCATCAAGAAACAAAGAGGGCAATGTCACTAGCAATATAGATAAGATAGTTAAAATGGCCGAAAAGTTCTACCCAAACCTGTAGAGTAGCCAATGTAATGTAAGAGAGGCATTGTTAGTAAGAGGTTGGTGATCTTCTTGGGTTCTTTAGCCGCTCCAGGTGGCCGGCAGTTCAAGTCTGCCGGCGACCTCCTGCGCTCTTGCCGTGGCCCTGGACTGAACGTCCGGGTCCGGGCTGGCGAGAACAGCTTTCCATTTTTCAAACGTGGGAGATTAGACTAGATCTGCCGGAGACGGATCCTCTGTGCAGTCCCAGATCATGTGGTCTAAGGTGGCAGGCTCGCCGCACAGCTGACAGTAAGAATTTACCAAATCGGGAAAGATATTGGAATACGTCCAAGGGTTTGGCTGCAACCACATTTGCAGCCGCCTCTACGTGGTAGCCTGTTCGCGGCTTAGCAAAACATGCGGAGGAGGCAGGCTCGCTCTAAGCTCCCTGTAATAATTTGTTATGGCACGATATGTAATTAGCATCTCACTCCTTGGGACATCAGGGCCTGAGACTCCCTCACCGGCTTGGCTGACAAAAGCTCGAGCATACTGGTGAGTGGCCTCATTCCCTGAAACACCTGCGTGGGCTGGGACCCACACCAGATCCACTTCTTTCATGTAGTTGGGCATCGTACGAAGAATTATGTAAGCAGTGGGTTAGAAAAGTGGAGGCTAACGAAAACGGTTCAGCTTAAATTATTGGCAACGCAGTGAGCTATGGAAAAAAAAATTAGAGGAGCAACGTGAAGAGATTGGAACAGGGCAGAGTGGGTGATGGAACAAACGCAGATTGATGACATCCTAGCTGAAATCAAGAAGAAATGGGCTTGGGCAGGGCATGTAATGTGAAAGCAAGATAACTGCTGGTCCTTAAGGGGATCATGAAATGTTTTCCAAAAATTTTGACTGACTTGTGTGTTTGGAATTCCGACTCTTCGTTCTATGTATACCTTGGTTTGTTTCATCGTCCGGGTTGACTGAATTTCGAAAAACACAACATTTAGGTTTCCCAGCATGCGTAACCCTCCATTCTGTAGCAAATGTCATCTTAAGCAGCTAATCAGATACTTCTGTCGTCAACACAACATAGTCTGTTGACCCATAATTGACCGGGGTCAAAGCACCATATGGTCACGAATGTGGTGTCAAAATGACGTCACACACACAAGCCACCCTAAAGCCAATGCAAGCCAACCCGACAGGGTCGAGTTAGAAAACAGAGGAGGCTGTGCTGAGTTGTCGAGTTGTGGGGTCGAAAACCGGTTACTGGGTCCATGTAAACATGCGCTGAGTCGGGAATCGGCAGGTCGGGTTCGGTCAACTCCGCCGCAAGGGGCAGATTGACTCCGCTCAACCCTGCCCTGATGTGCTTGTAAACTCTGTAGAGTCGAAGAGTCGGGATGGCTGGGCAGGAGAGGATAAATGTGAACCTGTTTTTCGCTTGCGCCATTGCACCTCCAAGACAGCAATGGCGTGCCGCAGTCTTGGAGGCTGCCACTGCTCGCTTGGTGTCACTTGCACGCTTGGTGTCACTGCCGTTGAACCAGTCTCGACTTGCTAAAATCGAGTTCATGTGAACACGCAGTCAGAGAGTTGGGTAGACCTTGCTCAGCCCAGCCCTCGGCTCATGTGAACAGGGCTAGGGTGGTTGACTTGCAGCACCCTCCGTAAATTACACCTAATCCTCTTTCACGCTTAGGGAAAGCATTTTATTCAGGGGAGAACAGAAGCAAGAGTAGTTATACAAGTTGTGCAGTCGCACCTCGCAGGGCACACCACGAGAGTTGACTCGCTAGGATCGAGTTCATGCAAACAGAGAGTAGTCGAGTTGGGATGAACTTGCTCAGCTTGACCTGAACCAAACCAGCCCTGTTGGATTCAGGCTAGAACCACGGATACTCTGGCCACGGAGGATGGAGAAGCAGAGCCAAAACCGAAACCAATCACACGTCAATGACAGATCCATGACCATGTGCTGTACCTAAATAAAGTAGAGTTGTGTGTTCAACTAATTGACATTTTTTTTTACTTCCTAACTTTGGTATATATCTATTATTTTAGGGCAAACGAAAGTTAAAGATATGTGTATGTTTTTTAAAGTCTTAAGATGACACAGTCAATGACGTAGCTGGCCGATGGCATGGCATGGTTGTTTTACGAGTGCAAAAAAGCAGAGATTTCAAAGGGGTTTTATTAAATGCAGCCTCAATATTGCGCGGAAATATTTCAGAATTGGCATGTCTAATGTGTATTGAAGCATGAAAATTACAAGTGCACACCTTCATGTTCTTTTCACAACCCCTTTGTGGGGAACAGAGTGGCTTCGAAGAGAAGGCAAGCATTGTGAAGGGCGGCAGAAAGCTAGGTGGGCGGAGGGGATTAAGAAGTCTGTGGGGATACAGTGGCCATAGATGGCAAAGGACAGAATTTACTGGTGAGATATGGGAGAGGCCTTTTCCCTGCAGTGGGCATAGTCAGGCTGATGATGATGATGGGGTCTTTAATGTGCGAGGGCTCAGGAATAATTTTGACCGCCTGGGGATCTTTAATGTGCACTGACCTCCACTAGGGCGCTTCTTTCACTCCCACCTTCCTCTCTTCCCTTGCAGTGCGGGTGAGGTGTCCACTCAGAATTGAGACCGTTACTGCACGCACCTTTCATTTTTTCAGAAACAAATTTAACTTATTGAGGAAGGTAGACATTTCCAAGATTCCCACGCCTACCCTTATTTCACAATATTGCTCTCATCAATACAACTAGATTTGCCTCGAATTGGAATTTTTTGTTGCCACTAATACCGACTAACTATATGAAAAGTTGACTGCTAATTTCACAGCTTTATAGTTGTGAAAAATCAGGACATATGTTAAACAATCACCTTCATTAAGCACTTTCAAATTTTGCTGTGTGATGCCGCTTACATATGTAAATTCTTTTGTGCCGATTGAAAGGAGTCTTGTCTACTACTTGGAGCTTTGGGACCTCCTCCTGCATTACACATTTTGTAAGTCGCAATCACTTGATCAAAATGTTGAAAAGCAAGCATCCAGAGATTTAATGCTTGCCTTGCAAATAAGTTTGCATGCGGTTCAGTAAGCACCAAGCCCAAGAAACCAATAGCCCTGCCCAATCAGTCATCATCCTGTGCTCCTGTCTAATTCGATCTCATGTGCCAACTTCTGTATGCATCTTGATAGCAAATGGGCTGAATGGATGAACTCGGTACTAGGGGATCCAATGAGCAGCAAAGATCAGGTGCCTCCTGATCACGTCTACCTGAAGGCTACTCAACGTTATGCTATACTTAGGTGATCATTAGATCCTTGGGCCTCATGGCTGCATACAATGAGTATGTGGATTCTCAGTTTGTACACTTCTGTCTTCCACGTCTCTGGGAAGTGGGTGCCTATGTTGTTACAGCTAGCATTGCCTTCCTAACAAACCATCCCTAAATGAATTTAAATCTGTTAAATGCTTATCGACTCAAAGTAGCACATTTCTTTTTTTTGCACCTGCTGCTGTATGCCAGGCCGACAAAATTCGCGTGACCACAGCAGTCAATGCAGAAATATTTTACAGCAGCACAAAAAAGAAAAGTCCCTGAAGCCCGCCGAGTGGCGCGCCATATCGGTTCCTCACCTTGAACGGCTGAAACCGCTGCGTGAGCTGGACACCGGCATCTGGTCGGGGCGGAAACAAACTTTGATAAGCAGCGCAAAATGGAACGGGAATATTGCAAAACTCTCTAAAGAGGCGGTGAAAGCTGTGACCGAGCTTTTGTGCAGCCGGAAGAGACAGCAGCAGAGAAGCACGTGCGCACCGCCAATGCACAGGATCGCGTGACACGCCAACGTGGCGCGACTGATTTGCCCAGTACGCAGCATTGCAAAAGCAGCCGCGCTGCTAACACGCCCGCTGGCACGCAACCACAGCGAGAGCCAGTGGCGGCTGAGCACCTTAATAACATTTATTTCGATCTCGAAGGGCTGAGATGAGAGGCCAAAGGCACGCAGATCGGGCCGCGAGCTGTCAACACGCGCAAGCCGCACGCAACAGGTGACATTTCAGTGACCACTCACGATGCTCGGGACACCTGCTGCAGCAAGTTGACGACACGAAGAGCATTGGCCATTGAGACAGCAGAAGCCTCGGCGATTACAGAGAAGCACGGTGAGCAGGACCAAGTTTCTCGAAACCACCTCGCAGCACTTGAGCGAAGCGGAACAACTCACAAGGTTGATGCACGCACGACCGCCACACCGCACAACCCAACGAGACACTGCACACCCCTAGAAACAATGTGCACGACAAACCATGCACAAATCAACCACAGACGTCAGGCACGACGCGCACATAGACAGCTGAGCACACGACGGTACGGTTTCTTTTCGGAGCGCAGCCGCAGCGGTCACTCGTTCACGGTGCTCGTTGGCTATGCTCGGAGTCATGGGCTCGGAGTTGGGGGGTTACACGTGACCTTGCAGAGGCGCGCGTGGTTTGAACGGTGCTGACGTATCGGCACCCGGTTGTGGAGAACCACACGTTCCCCGAGGCCAGGAACAATAGGTGTAATCTTTGTGGGCGAGAGGGACACTCGACCACATAATATGGGAATGCCCGTACTCTCTCGGTGAAGGACGGGGGGTAGGAGAGGGGGGGGGGGGGGGTCGTAATATACACCTCCTTCAGGCCGCGACGTCACGATGCGGTGGCGCCGATGCCAGTAGCGACTTTCGCACGGTGGGCAAAACAGGTTCCGCCCGCCCGTGTCTACCACAGTTACGGGGGGTTTTGCGCCGCTGCAACAAGTCCGCGCATTGGAAAAAGTATTATGTATTGACCTGCTGCATCACTTAGGGAACCTCGTCGTAGCATAAAAAGGGAAATAAATGAGCCTTGGTAGGTTTCTCGCAGAAAAATACTCAATATGGGAATGGGCGGCGACGGTAAAGAACGAAGTCTGGGTAGTCTGGGCCCTGATCGACTCTGCCAGTCAATGAACTTCGTAGCATAGTATTCATTGCGCTCGTTCGCCTGAACATCAGCATAGTGGGCATCAAACTGTACGAGGGTAAAAAATAGGATTTAACTGAGCACGTAATTATTACCTCGGGGCGTTTTGGTGCTCATGGGGCACCGGCAGGTGCACTCGCCACCAAGGAGTGCGTTTTTTTTTTTTAAGCAGAGCATGTTCTAACGTGTGTGAAAGTTATACGAACGTATAAGGGCGCGTTCAATGCATTTAATAATTATTTGAGGCTATTTCGCCTCGGGCCTTGAATAATTAAGTATAAAGGGAGCAATTGTTCACAAAGCCCTGTTCTGTGCGATAAAGCTATCAATTCTTTTTTAGATGCCCAGTACTTATGCAAAAAAAAGTTAAACTCTAGCCTGCATACTTACATGAAAACGTTTCTTACCAAAGCAAACGGCATGCTACTGCACGCGTACAAAACAAAACAAAAACACGAAAGATTTGTTACTCCTCAACGTCTCAAGATTCATTCCCAACAAATAGAATAATTTTCTCTTCATTCGTTAGGAAATTAGGAAGAGATGAGTGGTGCCATTCGCAGAAAATGTGAAAGCTCTCGCCACGTGTATCGCCTCGTAGCTTTCGCATTTTGGTCAAAGAAACTAACAAATGCTCTCACCTGATCTCCCCTCTTTAACCGGCCGAATTCGCGATACGCCGGGGCCATCAGAAGCGCGATTTGCTCAATTATCGACAACGAAACGTAAAAAACGCGCACTTTTCTAAATTGCCGCGAATGTTTGTAGTGTTTGTTTATTCATTCTTCAAAGCTGCCGGCACGCCGCTTTATCGTTTTGTTTGTGGTGCAAGACGCGCCTAGATTTATCTCGATCGATCGCATATCCAGGCGGAGCCGACTCTACTTTGTTCCAGAGTGTTCTAGTAAATTTCCAATCTTTATCTCGAAAGTTCGCAATCAGCTTTAAAAAGAGCACGGCCGACAGCGGCGGGCATTCTGTTCGACGACCGCCGAGCACGCTTGTGGCTACGCCGCCGCCGAGTGATTAAGTTCTTTGCGGGCGCAAGTCAGCCCAAATAAAGAGTTTCGTTTAGAAGCGATTCTCGTTGTTTTCCTGTTCACCGCACTGCAGTCACCACTACGTGACATCTGGTGGAGGTGCTGACCTGCTATCCAGCTGTGCCGCTCACGATGGAACCTCCATGGTGCACAGCCAACGCCCGTCGTGCTTCGCCACCCCGTGAGCCACCGACTTTCCGTGGAGAACCACACGAAGATGTAGAGGACTGGCTGGACCTGTACGACCGTGTGGCAGCGCTGAACGCCTGGGACGACAGCGCTAAGCTTCGATTGCAATGGGCAGTCCTGCAAGAACGTGGTTTGAAAACCACGAATCTTCCCTCACGACCTGGGCGGCCTTCGAAGCAGCTACTGGGTACGTTCACTAGCATCGTACGTAAGGAAAGAGCGGAGGTCCTCCTGCAGTCAAGAATTCAACGCCCAAACGAGACCGTGACTGCGTATGTTGAAGGTATGAAACGCCTTTTCAGGCGCGTCAACCCTGACATAAATGAAGAAAAGAAGCTCTCCTTCCTGATGTGAAGGAGCAACTCTTCGCCGGCCTGATCCAGGATCCTCCAACAACCGTCGCGGAGTTTGTAGCTGAAGCTTCAACCATCAAAAAGACCCTTGGCGTTCGGACCCGTCACTACAACCGACCACTTGAAGTGCTGTCGGCAAGCCCCCCGGAAGATACCCCTGCAAGCGGAGATAACCTTCGAGATCTAATACTCGGAATTGTTCGCGAAGAACTTCGCCTACTGCTGCGAAGTTGAAAAAAGTTTCAAGAAGGTTAAAAAAAAGTGCTTCAGTGTCCCTTTAAGTATACCGGGTGTTTTTTTTGAGAAGGTCCAAAATTTAAAAAAAGATAAATTGCTTCAGATTAATTTTAGCACTGGGTATAGTGTACTAGAATACTCTCTAGTGGCGCGAGCGGCGAGGCGCAGGCAAGCCATTTTCCAACAGACGCCACCAGATGGCGCCACCGCAACTTTTCCTAGGCACGGGAATTCGCGGAGTGTTGAAAAGTTCGTCTGTTATCTTGCGTTTTTCAGCTCATTTACTAATTAGAATCGCTCATTTATTCCTTCTGTTCTCCACCTGTTAGTTACAATGACTAGCATTGTTATGGATTTAAACGCGTATCCGAAAACCACGTAATTAAGCGAGGATACAACGTTCCTACTGTCGCGTCATTGACTGAACTCCAACTTGCAGAGTGATTTTCTGGCGCGAAACGCCATCGCAGAATGCCAAGCGGTCAGCATCACATGCGGAGCAGATTATTTGCGCGACCATTACTGTGGTTTGAAGATCAAAACCCGAAAGTAATGCACCGTCATTTATTGCTCACCCACTTTCACAAGTAAACCGTTTAAGCTAAATTTTAAGCTGCATTTTGAGCTCATATATGGTTTAGAGAAGTCAATGCGCTTGTAGATATCTATTTACCGCTATGATGTGAGTTTTGGTGGTGTTGTTGATTTAGTAATAATTATTAAATTGATGTCACAGCTATGTACACATAAACACCATATAAAGCTCTTATTTGCAACTGACTTCAGTGCAGAAATGATAAGAAAAAAATCTTGTTTGCGGAAATCCACAACTTCCCTGCCATTGACTTGTTCAGCACCTATTCAATTTAAGGTGCTTTGACGCGCGGTATGTGACGTAGCGCACGGGACAAGGTACCGAGAAAGACGCACACAACACAGGCGCTTTGACGTGGTATGTGAGTTAGCGCAAAACGGGACAAGGGCGCACACAACATAGACGCCTGCTGTCGCTGGCTCCGTCAATGCTCTTCGTGAAGAAATGCAGACGAGTTGTGAGGTAAAATGCAGTTATTTCTGCAGCGATGGTTTGAGCGTACTCAGGGCATCCAAGCAACGAACTTTCGCGCGACGTAACCAGCAATTTAAAAGGTTAGCCTGCTGTCGCTTGATGCCAAAACAACGGAAGAATGGCCAGGCACAGCTTTTGTGAGCAGTGCGTCGGCTGCGTTCAAGTTTCCGGCATCGAGAAATCTGTCAGTCAGTTTCTCCCTCCCAGAGCAAGTGTCCTGCTCACCAGTGTCAATTCGCTTCACCCGAGCTGGCCCCAGCAGCCGCCGGTCGCGCCACTAGAAAGTATTCTAGTTCACTGGGGCTATACTGGAGGCTACGGCGGGCGCCAGGCAAGAGGAAAACTGCTTTAATTAGTTCACTGATTAACGAAATATATTAATGAACTTTTCTAATTTTTATTTTAGGGGTTATGTTGTATTCGCAGAATTGGAGATCGTCCTCCAAATAGTCCAACCGAGAAAAAACAATTTTAATTAAAAATTTTTCCCGCACGTTACGAGGCGCGAAAAAGTCACCCTGGTAGGCATCTTCACACCGTAACTCAGCGGCGGTGAGCGCCTCTGACGCAGTTCGCTCCGCCCTGCACTTTGCGTCACACGGCTGATATCACCTGAAACCCGGGCGGGCGGCCTGCGCTATCGCTGCTTGTTTCGCTTCGCTCCGCGGCCTCACGGAATGCCGCGTTGGAACAAAAACGCACTGACACAAAGCGCAGGGCGGAGCGAGCTACGTCACAGGCGCTCACAGACGCTGTGCTACAGTGTGAAGCTGCCTACCAGGGTGACTTTTTCTCGCAAAAAATTTTTTTCATGAAAATTTTTTTTCTTGGCTGGACTGTTTGGAAGACGATCTCCAATTCTGCTAATACAACATATCCCCTAAAATAACAATTATAAAAGTTAATTAACGTATTCAGTTAATCAGCGAACTAATTAAAGTAGTTTGCCTCTTACCTGGCGTCCGCCGTAGCCCTCAGTATAGCCCCAGGGTTAAATATATATCTAAAGGAAATTATCTTTCTTTAAAAATTTTGGACCTTCTAAAAAAAAACACTCGGTATATATCTACCACCGCTACAAGCCCGGATTTCCTTTCTTGTTTTCGTCGCGTACAACAAAGAATGCACGGATTCTGAAAAAAAAAAAACTGCAGCGATTCATACACATTTATTTTTGCAATAAAAGTAATATTATTTGGGGTTCAACGTGTCGAAGTGACACAGGGGTTATGAGGATACAGCAGGCCTCGAGATCAACTTGGAACAGCTGGAGTTTTTCAACACACGCTGCCATCGCACGCGCCTCTTTGCATTTCGCCACAATCTAAATGCGGCCGCGCCAGCCGGGGTCGATCTCCCGGCCTTGAGATCAGCAGCCAAGCGCCTGGTCCAAGCCAGGCGAACATTGGCCGTCGTGCCGGGTTTTATTTTCATCTGCTGCCCCATAGCTTCCGAAAGTAAATGTTGCACAACGTGGTTGGGTCGTTGCACCGATGTTTCACATATCCATGGCACATGACACAAAGAAGCGAAAGCTATTATCACTCTGTGTTTTATGGATTAGACCAGTGCTAACAATTCGATTGAAACTATCTGCAAACATGTGAAAGGGGGAGCACCAATAAACTCCGGATTTTAAATGAGGTAGGCGTAAAGTGCTCTAGAATTGGCCGCAATGTTGTTGTCGCGGAGAATAGATGTCATTTTCGCACTTCCTAGCCTGCGATTTCGGTGGATAAATCGGTAATCATTGTGCAATGCATCGTTTTCTTTCATAAGGACATTGTTTTCCTTGTCTGCTAGGTCATCTTGCTCTTTCGTCGCTTCATATTGGTCGTTTAAAAATTCAAGGCCCTCTTTCAGCTCCGTTTTCAGCCGCTGTTCTGTCTCAGTTTTGAATTCTCCAATTTCTTTCCCTAGTTGCCCTTTGCTGGGCACCAAACGACTGCCCCCTTTACCACTTGGTAGCTGGTCTCTGGCCGAGGCCGCCACCCCCCTACGCTCTAAGGGTGCCTGGGAGAGCCCGAAAGGGGCGACGGAACCCAGCACGCGGGAGCGAGGAGCCGGGAGGAGGAGCCCTTCCACCTCAAGAGAATCAGATGTTGTTCAGAAAACGGTGCTCTCATAATCACAATCTGCCAACATTCAAATGCATCGAGTCAATCTGTGATTGAGAGAGAGAGAGAGAGAAAGGAATTTTAATGACACGAAAGGGGATTGAGAGAGATATAAGTTAAAGGGTAGTACTCCGCCTTCGAAGTTCGGCACCGCGCAAGCCCTCGAAGCTTTCTGCGGGGTCTTTCTCTCGTTCGGGTCTGGAGAACGTTTTCGCAGCGCGCGAAACAGGCGGCAACAGGTGCAACTCTCGCCTGGGCGCAATGCATAAAACTGCTTCATATCAGCAGGCCATCTTTACTTTAGAAAAAAGAAATTAAGTGAAAAACATCGAGCCATGTCCATCACCGCCGTCACTTGCAATTTCTTAAAGCTGCCGGTCCAATGAGAAAACTTCGAATGCTTCTTCCATCATATCGGGCTCGCGCCTCCTATCAGCAAAGGAACAAGGAGGCTGCACGTGATTGTAAAGCGAGAAAGCGATGCTGGTTAAATGCTGTAGGAATAGCATAACCGCTGAACTGGAATGCTGAAACGGCATAGCAAAATTTCCGGCCTGCAATCGTCGCCAGGCGACGGCCTCTTTGTCGTTTAAGCCTGGATCTGGCATCAGACGTCTTCCTAACCTATAGTTCTCGATGATTTCCGCGTATGTTTGCAAACGTTCGTCCATCTCCTGGCAGTCGGGCGGCTCTACGGTTACCACGGAAGTAGAGATCTCGGGCGAACTCGTGGGCTGCTTCGTCACCGGGGACGGATGTGTGTGCTGGGACCCAAATCAAGGTGATCTTGCGATCGATTTTGGCTGCGGACAGGATGCGAGTCGTTTCCGGCGATGTTTCAGATTGCAGTTTTGCTGTCGCTGAGAATCAAACTAGCCTCGGTTCCGGTGCATGTTTCTACTCCTAAACGAGGCGGCAGCGACTGGTGCATTTCGGCCATCGACCAACGAGGCGACCGCCGCCCCGATCTGCCACTCGCTGCCAAGATTGCAGCGCCTTCTCGTCATAGCTTTAGGCCTGTCCTCCAATCGCCTTGACGAGCTTGCACGAAGTGTAGATCAGTGTCGGTTGAAAAACAGCCCTATAGGTGACGCTGGAGGACGCCGGAGCCGGAGGAAGAAGGGATCATAAGCGTATTAGTCGACAGTTGGGAGCCCCGATCAAGGGAGAAATGCAGAGAAGTCAAAAAGAGACAGCAAAATTAAACGACGAACAAATAGCGCTAATAGCAGCCGACAGAGAGGAAGCAACCGAGAAACGCCCCATGGAAAAGTAGGATTATAATCAGAACGACTCATGAGTGCAAAACTGAAACGTAAATGGAGTAAACTGCTGGAGTGGAAAGAAGAAGCCACGAAGGTGGTGGGATATGGAAATTAAGGAGGCCATGGAAGAACGACGGGTGGCTTCAAGGAAACACAGAGAAGCAAAGAGGGCGCAGTTATCTGAAGAGAAAACAGGCGAAAAATGGGAATCTTATCGACAAAAGAAACAGCAAGTTCAGGTCCTCGTCCAGGCTAAAATAAAGCAGTCCTCTGATAAATGGCTGGCTGAAGTTCGCGATGGAAATAAAAGGGGGCCAAGAAAATTCTCGAATCATATAAGCTGGTTGGGTAATACAATTCAAAGAAAGTAGGAACAGATTAAAGATGCTCAGGGAAAATGTTTAGAGGGAGACGATGCTGTGAACTACATTACATCAGTTACAGCTGCGTCATTTAGCAACAACAATAAAGTAATCTCCCCAAGTAGGACAGCACAATAGAGAACAGCTTAGAACTGACTAGTCTTAACTGCGAAGAGGCGGAAGCAAATATTCCTAAAACCACATCCGCAGGGATAGACGAAATTCCAATTAAGCTAATTAATGAGCTTGGCCCAAGAAGCAAGGAAACGCTGATAAAAGCATTGGAGGCAGTCATAACAAATAAGCAAATTCCACACAACTGGACACAGAGTAAAATGAATATGATATAATAATAAAATTAAATGCGATAAATGAACATAAAATACTTCCGACCGATTATGATAGCATCTATTATATACAGGCTAGCAATGCAGGCGGTGAAATTAAAAATGCAGTCATGGGTAGAAGGTAATAGGATACTCGGAAAACTTCAGAATGGTTTGAGAAGTGGTAGGCGCCTAGATGATAGCCTGTTCGTGCTTACCTAATGCATAGAAATAGCTAAGGCGGAAAACATACCTCTGTATTTAGCCTTTCTGGATATAAGCGGCGCATACGACAACGTGAACGGTGAACTCTTGTAGAACATATTAAAAGATGAAGGTATCGGTCATGAGGTAATTGATTTTCTACAGGAAATCTACCGATATAATAAAGTTCAAATTACATGGGAGGGGATAAAAAGTACTACACAGTGGAGGTACACAAAGCATTAAGGCAATGTTGTCCTCTATCAGCGCTGCTGTTCATGCTTTATGCGATAAATATAGAAAGACGGCTACAAGGAAGTAATGTAGGTAATAATCTGTCGTACAGATTAGGCGGAAATGTCGTTGAGCAACGGCTCCAGTGTTTAATGGATGCGGACGATATTGTATTGTTGACAGATAGCCAGGAAGATTTGCAATCTCTGGCTAATTGTTGCGGAAAGAATGAGACGCTCTAAGTTTGGTTTGGTTTATTGGGGTTTAACGTCCCAAAGCAACTCAGGCTATGAGAAACGCCGTAGTGGAGGGCTCCGGAAATTTCGACCACCTTGGGTTCTTTAACGTGCACTGACATCGCACAGCACACGGGCCTCAAGAATTTTGCCTCCATCGAAATTCCGCCGCCGCGGCCGGGATCGAACCCGCGTCTTTCGGGCCAGCAGCCGAGCGCCGTAACCACTGAGCCACCGCGGCGGGGCGGAGACGCTCTAGAAACCAGGAGACGCTCTAGGTTTCAGTTTTAGCGCAACTAAGTCAGGTGTGGTGATTTTCAACGATATAACTGATAAGGTGCTTTCAATACAAGGCCATGAAAGACCCAGAGTGGCCGAATACAAACATCTCGGGATATGGCTAAACGGCTAACACGGAAAAGCAGGAACAGTCCTTAGGGCGATATGGCGAAGAGATGCCTGGATAATGAAACATAGGGCATTCATCATCGTCATCATCAGCCTGACTGCCCCCACTGCAGGGCAAAGACCTCTCCCATGTCTTTTTAATTAACCCTGTCCTTTGCCCGTTGCGGCCACCGAATGCCCGCAAACTTCTTAATCTCATTCGCCCACTTAACCTTCTGCCGCCCCCTGCTACGTTTGTCTTCCCTTGGAATCCACTCCGTTACCATTAAGGACCACCGGTTACCTTGCCTTCGCATTACATGCCCTTCCCAAGCCCATTTATTCCTCTTGATTTCGACTAGGTTGTCATTAACTCGCGTTTGTTCCCTCAGCCACTCCTCCCGCTTCCGATGTCTTAAGGTTACATCTATCATTTTTCTTTGCATAGCTCGCTGCGTTGTCCTTAACTTAAGCTGAACCCTCTTTGTTAGCCTCCGCGTTTCTGCCCCATAGGTGTGTACCGGTTGGTTTGTTCATAGAAGGTTCCGGCCAAGTACTACACCAGGGTGTCTAAATATAGCGCATTATGGGGGTGTAACAAATATGAAGTACTGAGAGGTATTTGGAAAGTTAATGATTCCGGGACTTACTTTCGGGAATGCGGTTCTGTGCTTAAGGGCAGAAGTTCAGTCGGGATTAGACGTAAATCATAGAGCTGTTGGAAGATTAACACTAGGTGCCCACAGCAAAACCACAAGCGAGGCAGTACGGGCCGGTAATGGGCTGGGCATCGTTCGAAGCACGGGGAGCTCAGAGTAAAATACTATGTGAAGAACGTCTGAGGAAATTGGACTGTAACAAGTGTACAGATAAGGTGTTTAAATAGTTATACGGGAAGAGCGTTGACTCACAGTGGCGGAAAAGAAATAGGAAACAAACCAGCAAGTATGCCGGTCATGAGGACGGAGAAAGAAAGAGCATTAAACGAGAGGTTAAAAACGCGGAAGTTAAAAATTGGACTAATTCAATGGAAAAGAAGCATAGTGTATAAATATATCGATACTGGAAAAGGCAGATCAGGAAGGAATTGTTCTATGATAACTTAACAGGCAGTGTCCTACTCTTTGAAGCTAGGTCAGGGTGTCTTAGAACGCGCAGCTACAAAAAACAAAAATTTAACTATGATGATCACACATGTGCTGTGTGTGTGGTAGATCCATAGAAACAATTGAACACCTCATACTCAAATGTGATGGTATCTATCCGGATGTCGATTGTGGGGATGCACTCGCCTCCCCGTCGTTCGCTTTCCCGCAATGCACTCCAACTGTAGTTAGCTCCCCCGAAATGCACTCTTCTCAGTTTGGTGACTTTAACTAACAGGGGAGGGCGCTCGCGGATGGATGGATGGATGGATGGATGGATGGATAGGAGCGCCCCCTTTGAAACGGGGTGGTGGCAATTGCCACCATGCTCAGCTTCTTTCTTTATTATTTTTTTTGTTTACTGTGTTGGCAATTCTCATTAAGATTCGCCATCACCTTTACCTATGGTTTCCTACAATTCTAACCTTATGCCACATCTCTGCTTTTCAGCCACCAATCCTCCAATCGCTTTTTGCTGACTTCCACTGCAGATATATTTACATGACCATTGTTATCTTTAAACCCTAGGGCCTCAGAAAGAGTGACTGTGCCTGCATCGACATCCGGATGGATACCATCACATTTTATTATGAGGTGTTCAATTGTTTCCACAGATCTACCACACACTGCACATGTGTCATCATCTTCGTTAAATTTCTTTTTGTAGCTGCGCGTTCTAAGATACCCTGATCTAGCTTCAAAAAGTAGGGCACTGCCTCTTGAGTTATCATAGAAAAATTCTTCCCTGATCTGCCTTTTCCAGTATCGATATAGTTCTACACTATGTTTCTTTTCCATTGAATTCAACCAATTTTTAACTTCCGCGTTTTTAACCTGTCGTTTAATGCTTTCTTTCTCCGTCCTCATGACCGGCATACTTACTGGTTAGTTTTCTAGTTCTTTTCCGCCACTGTGAGTCAACGCTCTTTCTGTATAAATATTTAAATACCTTAGCTGCTCATCTGTTATCGTCCAATTTCCTCAGGCGTTCTTCATATAGTATTTTACTCTTAGCTTCCCGTGCTTCGAACGATGCCCAGCCCATATCCCCTTGTACTGCCTCATTTGTGGTTTTGCCGTGGGCACCTAGTGCTAATCTTCCAACAGCTCTCTGATTTACGTCTAATCTCGTCTGAACTTCTGCCCTTAAGCACAGAACCGCATTGCCGAAAGTAAGTCCCGGCACCATTATTCCTTTCCAAATACCTCTTAGTACTTCATATTTGTTGTACCCCCATAATGCCCTATGTATGGTGTCGCAGCGACACCAGCGCCACGGATGGCGTTTTGCTGCGCGCTCGCGGGGAGCGACGGGCTCTCTTATCCTTGGGACCGGGAAAGGACGCGGACGTTTCGCGTACCGCTCCGCTCTTCGCCGGCGGGCGACTTCGTGTGGAAACATGTTCCCCTCAGCTCGTCCCGTCCGGCTTCGGAGTTTTTCCCCCCTGCCCTACCGTGGGCGAACCTTCGCTCGTAGCCGTGCTGGTGAGTCGGACATCCTCGATTCCTCAGTGTATTTTGTTGCTAGCTGGCGTTATTGTTGTTATAGCAATAAATGCCTTGTTTGTGTCGGCCAGTGTGTCGTTCCTTTGTTCCCGTAGAGCAAGGCCCGCCGTGGTCGCCTAGCGCTCGGTAGCGCTCGCGACCACGGGGTGGGGTCCGCGCGGTTTTGAACTGGGTCAGCCGCAGTTAAAGGGATGCTGAAAGGTTTCCCAAAAAATTGAGTGAAGAGATGCACTTTACAGTTTTCCACCCTCGGAATTCGAATTTCTCATCGAAATTAGGCAGAGGAAAGCGTAAACCTATTTTATTTTGGCGAGAAGTGCAGCAGCAGCCTCGGGCCAGCTCGCGCGCCTCGTTGCCGCCTGTGATTGGTTGGGCGCCTCGTGACGTGAACACTGGCGTTGGCTCGGTGAGCCCGGCTCGGTCGCCGCCGATGTAGTACATGAAGCGCGTCGCGCGGTGGTTCGGGCTGTTGGTTTGATGCTTATATCACAATGGAACACATCGAAGATTACCAGGAGGATCTTGGCGTCATCCCCTACATGTACGAACCAATCGCAAAGAGCAAACCGCTCCAAGGAAGCAACGATGCTGGCGCAAGCGGTGCTTTTGGCTTGAACGAAAGCGACGTGTCAGCATCTCCACGTGTTGGAAATGTCCTTTCGTAAGCATACTTTTCTAGCCAAACTTCATTCAGAGATACAATAAATTAATTTTGAAGCGAGCAAATGTTGTATAGCACTGCTCCACGAAATTTTCCTAATGCAATGTAAGCGGGATGCGATCGTCGGCACTGTTGTCTTGCCGCTTGTCGGTGCTGCCGCAAATCTGCTTGTAATCCACACAGACCACTGGCATGCGCAAGAAGTTATCAGGCTCTTTTTGCACGCAAATTTTATGCTGGCATCGCTTCACGGTCGCTGCGTGCCGGCTCGGTTCATAACACACGCGTAAAACAGAAGTTCGCGGCGCTTTGCGGCAGAACTCGTCGAGGTGACAAACGTGCGCCTTCCGTTCTGCGTGCCAAAATGGTATCTGGCAGTAAATTACAATCCTTGTTTAGGCGAGTTGCTTCATACTGCAAGCCCTTGTAGGAATATCTCCATCCGTTTGCGGCCGCCTTTATCATGCTGTTCTCAGATCAAGCGACAAGTGATTTTTTTCACTAACTCGATGGCCTCGGGCTGCAACCGAGCAGGCCGAATCGCAAGGCTGGCTGTAGCACACGTGGCGCACAATTATATATTATTATTAATGTATGAAGCCATGCTGCACTCGGCAATTTTTTACGACTACATGTGTTATTATAAATGTAGTCCTGGCAGAACACTTTACTGGTATTGGCTGCACTAGAACTTGAACAGACTTGTCAGCACTTTTACAAAAGTTCAGTGCAGGGTCCTCAGCAGCATCTGCCAGTGGCATTCGACTTGCTGCACAGTCCTGATTTGTATTGGTGTTTGGTGTGCATTCTTGACTGTCTGGTGTGCAGCCTCCAGGTGTGATGTCATTTTCCATGCACTCTTGATTTGCACTATCGTCTGGTGTGGAGTCTTGATCTTGCAGCAGTTCGGCAAGAACCTGAAAGGCATAAGCCATATGATGTTATTGTTGCAAACAGAACAAAAGTGTGCTTCAGTATGAGTAAAATCTTCTGGTTTATTTCATAAACCATTTTATTGATTGGCGAGCTCCGTGCAAAGTGAGGTCATTTATTATATACCAGGTGTTTCTTTAGAAGGTCCAAAATTTATTTTAAAAAATGGGTAACTAACCTTGTATTAATTTTATCCCTGGGGCTATATTGGGGGATATGGAAGACACCAGTAATAGGCAGAAGGCTTCCATTAGCTCACTAAGCTGCATATCTTAATTAAATTTTTATTTTCATATTATGTTGTATTTGCAGATTTGGAGCACCTCCTGCAAATACTATAGCCAAGCAAAAAATATCTCTTTAAAAACTTACACCCATGCAGGCAACTTCACGCGCTAACACAGCGCCAGCGGGCGCGTCCGACGTAGATCGCTAAAAAAAAAAGTGTACGCTTTGGGGCCGGACTGCAAGCGCCACGACTGCGCACATTGGGCGCTGACGAGGCGGCTATCAGCCAGGCCCCAGGCGAAACCAAATTGAAAAGGAACCGCCGCGCGCCCGTATACCAGAAACATCTGGTATACGGGCTCCGAGCACGAAGAAAAATGTGCCGCGTATTACTCCCTATGTTCTCGCCACTGAAAGCTACGCATGAATCCTAGAATATGTGAGCTCCAACATAATTGAGTAAAGAGGCTGCATATACGAGGTCTGTTAGAAAAGTATCCGACTTTATTTTTTTTTGCGAACACCTGATGGATATGAAACAAGTGCGCTTACAGCAGCCGACCTTGAACCCTCGTGCGCATGCACGAATTTTTTCCCGCCTGCCGATAGCCTCAGTCGCTGGGAAGCAGCGTTTGAGTGAGGCAGTGCGCAGTGCTCTCGTCGGTTTTTTGTTGCAAGGAAAATGGCGGAGCGAGAGGAGCAGCGCTACTACCTCAAATTTTGCCAGAAACTTGGCGATAGCCAAGTGGAAACCATTCGAAATGTTCAGACGGCTTTCAGTGATGATGCTATGAGCAGCACACAGATTAAGCTGTGGTTCAACTGGTTTAAAGACGGCCGCACATCCGTGGAGAGAGAGCCACGCTCCGGTCGGCCATCAACATGCCGAAATGACCAGGTAATTTCCGAAGTGAACGCTGTGGTGATGCGGGACTGTTGTGTGACTATCC
This sequence comes from Amblyomma mixtum, assembly GCF_055824585.1. Classification (NCBI taxonomy): domain Eukaryota; kingdom Metazoa; phylum Arthropoda; class Arachnida; order Ixodida; family Ixodidae; genus Amblyomma; species Amblyomma mixtum. The sequence goes on from NC_143012.1 coordinate 135,336,457, forward strand.
GAGAAATTGCGGGAGAGGTGGACATCAGCAATTTTTCTGCACATTACATTATCACCGAAGATTTGGCCATGGAGAGAGTGGCAGCGAAATTCGTGCCGAAGCTGCTGACGGTGGAGAAAAAGCAGCTTCGTGTTGAAGTCTCACGGGAGATGCTGGATTCCACAAACAGTTACCCTGACTTCACCGACGCCGTAATCACTAGTGACGAGTCTTGGGTGTACGGGTACGACCCGGAAACCAAATCCCAGTCGTCACAGAGGACGCATTCCACGTCACCAAGACCAAAGAAGGCCCGCCAAGTGCGCAGCAATGTCAAAGTGATGCTGACTGCTTTTTTGACTCCCTCTGTGTGGCACACCACGAGTACACACCCCACAGGGTCAAAGAATGACTAAAGAGTACTACAGGGATGTCCTCCATCGCCTACGTGGTGCTGTGCGGCGCAAGAGACCGGAATTGAGGTCAACAAGAAATTGGCGCATCCCTAGCGGCATTGCTCCTGCACATTCCTCGCATTTGATTCAGACTTTTCTGGCGAAAAACCAGCATCCTGTAGTTCAACAGGCTCCTTACTCTCCTGATATGTCCCCCTACGACTTCTGGCTGTTTCTTAAAATCAAGAGGCCATTGGAAGGAGCGCGATTTCAGAAAAGAAAGGACATTATGGCTGCAGCGACAGCAGAGCTAAATTCCATTCCGAAAAGGGCCTTTTCGGAATACTTCACCGCTGGGAGATGTATATGGAGCCCCAAGGAGACTACTTTGAAGGTTATGAGGTTTCTAACAGTCCAGTTATGTCAGTTTTTTTTCTTCGGCCAAAGGTCGGATACTTTTCTAACAGACCTCGTAACGTCTTTTCACATGCTCGCATACCGAACGAAGCTCTCTGCTCACGCGCGGTGCGCAGTCTCCGGTTGTGAGGCGCACTTCGCGTCGCTCCAGCTCTTGCAGTATTAGTAGCAGTTTAAGATTTTTATTCAGCCAAAAAATTTAGGGCCGTGCTCTGATATGAGTAATGCTGTACGAGATGCATGATGCATGCCTGCAAGCATAAAAGCTAAGCACTTATTTTGTAAGCTGCAGTTTGCTGCCGTCCTGACGTTGTCATTCCAGCGCCGTTCCTCTCACTACTACCGAAAGTCTTGCATCCACGAAATAACGCTCCATACACTACACAGAACACCGGTTCGCGCAGTCAAATTCTCGTAGAGTTAATACACAAATTCTTACCTCGAGCTTCCGCCTTTTCGCGAAAGCTGGCCTCGGTGGCGGTGACGAGCTCCTGTGCGCGAAGACAGACTGTATTGCGCCGGGTTTCAGTCGAGCTGACTTTGTTGACAGGCCCAATGAACGCATTATCGACAGGCTCTGGTTATAGTCTTCATCACGAAAGTTGTCAGAGCATAGCACTGTAGTCGTTAAGGGCTTGAAATACCTTCGCTTCACAGCAGCGACCCACCTCGCGGAAAGCTTCTTATTTTGCGGGAAATAATGAAAGACCACATCGTCGCGGCCGCTGGTGTTAGTGCAGCCGAAGGCTGCGCAGAACGCCGGCATGATGGTTCACCGCTTCACTCGATGCTGCACACGTTTCTGTACGTCACCACAAACATAAAAACGCACAAATTAAGAAACACACGGTAGCTCGAAGCAGCTTATGATGGCACGCACGCAGAAACAAGCACGGTCGCGGAGGCTGCGAGGTGACGGAACACCAACGTTTACGTCACCACCCCACGGTTTCCGGTTTCGGCTCGCATCGTCAGTGTCATCAGCAGCGCTCGGCGGACAGCGGGGGGCGGAGCTACCGCGCAATTTTAAACGGCGATTACGTCGCTCCTAAGTGATTAATCTGCAAAAAAATTTCACCCGCATGATTTTTAAGGTTCCCACATCCATACGTGAGCATCTTAATGAATTCGAAAATCTCTTCAGCTTCCCTTTAAACGGGGAGAACGGATTTATCTCCCTCATTTGAACCCCATATCTGGCGCCCAACTTGGGGACTCCTCTTGGAACATTGGACGACAGTCTGTTCGGTTCGAGGAACGCTCTTTGTCCGGACTTGACACGTGCTAGGCCTAGTGTGAATTTTGATCGCTAGGACCTGCGGCATGCTTTCTTGAGTGCGAGGTGTATAGCGCTGCAGCATGTTTGAACTTTTCGACATGCTCAGCACGTTTTTTTCGTCAAGTTTTTGTTTTCTGGAGTACCTTCAGCCCGAGAACCACTTGGTCCGCATCGAGGGAGCGCGAGGCCTAGCGCCCACGGAGTTGCCGAGCCCGAAGCTAGTGAGTACTGAAGCCGCGTGGGTGGTCCGAGTTTTATGTATATATTTTCTCGCTGTCTCTTTTTCGACTCTGGGAGTCGCGGCTCCGGGAGCCGGGTGGCCTGGGGCCAGGGGTGCCGCTACGAGCTCACTGGTATTGCAGCTCGGCACCGGGCGCTCCGACACCGTCCGATACGGTGGGCGCCGACCGCTCAGAAGCTGCTTCGTGCAGTGAGCGGTGTAGGACCACTCCACAAAGCTGATGTCTCCTCGCGGCTGCGCGCACGAAACCCGTTGCGGGTCTTTCTTTTGTTGGGGGGGGGGGGGTCGTCGACCGTCACTGTGGTTGTGAGGCCTAAGGCTTTTCATAGCTGCCTGCACCATGTGAAAAGTGACACGACCACCGGACCGTAGTGTTGAGAGGGGGCGCACTTTGCTGCCCACCTTTTTTGTAACCTCGCATGAACCGAGCATTCTCGTTCAACTCAAGAAAAGGCTTTGTTCACTCGAACTTTGCGTTGCACAGCCGCCCGACAACTTTTGCTAGCGAGTTGAGCATTGAGCCACGAGGCCCTTGTGTACGCCGTTTCCCCTCCCGTGACCTACGTTAAAGGCATGCGGAGTGTGTTTCGGAAATTTTGCAGATCTAGTGGAGCCCCTCCGGCTTGCTGTCCTGTGGACATTGTCTCGCTGCCGCCTGCTGCGACGGAGCGGCCTGTATCCTGTTCGCCGCATCCATCCGGGGCAGCCATGGCGAGACCAGACAGCAGCCACCTCCGGCTGCTGTTACCCGGCGACTACTGCAGAATTCTGGCCTGCAGTGGTCAACCGGCCCTCGTCTTCGCGGGCCTGCGGACACGTAGTCCGCGGGTCATGCGAGTCGTCCCAGCGGAGACCTTCACGCCGCCTTCGGAATACTGCGGAAGACTGCGTGCACGCTGTCGGCGTGACCTCCGCTGCAAGACCTGCCTCAAGTGCATGAAGACCAGGAGACTCCTCCATAGCATGTAACTTGCAGGCGCGTGGGTCTGTTTAAAGGGCCACGGACCAGGGTCCGGACATTTTTGAAAAACAAGCCCACTGCATAGATGAGGCATCGAAGATAACCTCTGCAAAATATTAGAGCCATGCGCGCCCCGAAAAGCTGCGAAAATTCAAATCAAAGCCCGTTCGTTCTTTCCTTCCTTCAAAAACGGGCCCGGCCCACTACTCTGCACCCCGCTGACGTCAAGGGGGGCTACTTTCGCTAAAGGCACTCCATTGGTGCATCGTTCTGACTGACGGGAGAAGGTTGGGCGTAGCCTTGGCGTCGCGTCGTCTGCACAAGGCTTTCCGCAGCGCCTTCTGTTCTGGCTCATGCCTACAAACCCGCATGAAGGAACAAAAAAAAAAACTGCGGAGGGAGCGTGCGGCGACAGCCTTGAACCCTAGCCATAAAAAGTAAAAAAATAGTAAAACTGAGGGAGTTGGTTCGCCCCCCCTCCCCCCCCCCCGCCGTGATCACGTCACGAGACGCTCTGCGTGCGCGCTCCCTTCTCAGTTTCTTTTCTTCTATGCGAGCCCCCCAAAACAAGGTTTTAATTAGTAGTGCAGCAGAGCCTTTCCCTCGCTCGCCCACATGACCGCTCCGCACACACACCCCTTATCTTTCGTGCATCTTGCGTACGCCTTGACTCCAATGAATGACATATGCTTTGGAGCGGAGAAAAGACACAAACACACAGAACACAAACACGCATGGAGAAAAGCAAACGGGCGGTTGCCGGGTCCGCGCTTCGCCGTGTGTTTCGAACACAACCGACTTTCGCCCCTCCGCTCGTGAAACGGTGGGGAGGCCTAAAAGAAAATGAAAAGGTGGCTCGTTAACTGGGAATGACAAACAGATGTATGAAAGGATGCGCTCGCTAACAAGTCTAGGTGGTCGAGCCGATCGCGCCTCTCGATCGTTCAGTGTGCGGAGAAAATGCAAAAACCAAGAAAAGAATTCTATTGAAGGCGGGGCCATGACGTCGCCCTGTGACGCACTCCACAGACACCACGCCTCCGGCTTACACCGGAGAACGAAGGGGTGATTTTGCCTTGCCGAGCCTACTCGACGAGGAGCGGGAGAGAAGAATTTCGAGGAGGGAATGGAAGGAGAGGAGGCTCGCTGAAAGAGAGGTAGGAGTGTCTGCTGAGCTGGGGTGGTCAGTTGCCCTTTAAAAGGACACTGAGGATATCACTATTAATATATTTTTTATAGCAAAATCCGATAGTTCGGCATGTCATGGCTTTGTTGCCACTTGGCCGGCAGCGAAAAATGCATTTATTTCTAAGAAATTTGGATTCGAAGTTGAAAAGGTTTTTCCCGCCGCTGTGATTCAAACTTGGGATTCGGCTATGACGACAGAGGACTAAGTGACGTGAAACATGACGTGACATGACGTGATGCAGACTCCGTGATTTCTGGCGGCCAGCAGTGCGGCCTAGCAGCAGCCGAAAAGAAAGCTACCGCCGGCCGCACGTTGAAGGCATCTATCGGCTATTGCGGCCGTCGCTACAGTCGCTTCGCTTACGTTTGCACCGGCGTTTTGCGAGCGTTACGATGGATCTCGTTCTCGAAGTCGTCAACGAAGTTCTCGCAAATAGACACCTTTAGCATACCGTGTACCTTGATACCGCTAGCGGATACCGGGAGCCCGCCTAACGCCGGCGAGCAGGCGCTGATTGGTCCCGATGCTTCAGGCGAGCGCGTAGCTGCCCGGCACGTGGCGCCATCTGGCGACGTCAAGGAGATTTGCGCATGCATTGGCTGCGCCTCAGTGATTTGTGCTTCTCGCGTCCTAGCGTTGCTAGAACCATTGGTTCTAGCAACACTGTTTTGTTATATGACGTCATGACGCTTGTACTTGCGAGTTTGGCCTGTGGCGGCGATACCTGTATTTTGGTTCTTGCTCTTTTTTACGTTACAAGAGCTTTGTTGTCAGTATGAGTGGCGTTTTTGTAATCAGGAGCTGGTATTCTGTCGATACAAGCCAACTTCAATTTCTCCTCAGTGTCCCTTTAAAGTTGGGGGGACGTGGGTATGCACTCGTCCTCTGTGTTTCGCTTTCCCGCATTGCACCCCCTACTGTGGTTAGCTTCCCCGCAATGCACTCCCTTTAGTTGGGTTACTTTAACTAACAGGGGAGGGCGCTCGCGTCGCAGCGACACCAGCGCCACGGATGGCGCGTTTGCTGCTCGCGCGCGGGCGAGCGACGGCTCTTCTCCTTGGTACCGGGAAAGGACGCGGACGCTTCGCATTCCGCTCCGCTCTTCGCCGGCGGCGACCTCGTGTGGAAACATGTTCCCCTCAGCTCGTCCCGTCCGGCCTCGGAGTTTTTCCCCTGCCCTAGCGTGGGCGAACATTCGCTCGTAACCGTGCTGGTGAGTCGGACATCCTCGATTCCTCGGTGTATTTTGTTGCTATCTGGCGTTATTGTTGTTATAACAATAAATGCATTGCTTGTGTCAGCCAGTGTGTCGTTCCTTTGTTCCCGCAGAGCAAGGCCCGCCGTGGTCGGCGAGCGCTCGGTAGCGTTCGCGACGACGGGGTGGGGTCTGCGCGGCTTTGAACCGTGTCAGCCGCGGTTAAACGGCGAGAACGGACCTATCTCCCCCAATTTTAAACCCCATACGATACAGGCACAGTCACATTTCCTGAGTCCCTAGGGTTTCGAGATAAGAATGGTCATGTAAATAAACCTGCGGTGGAAGTTTTCAAAAAGCGATTGGAGGATTGGTGGTTGAAAAGCAGAGAGGTGACATAAGGTTAAAAGTGTAGGAAAGCGTATAGAGCGGATAGAGCACCTTTTGGGAGTATGTCTGGCTTCAGAACACATCTTTATCGTGGCGTTTTAGAAATATAGCTTTGAAATGACGAAGCGTACCTTGTCACACTCTTCTTCAAAGCGCTCGGGAACGCGTAAAGTACGAGTCGCCGCCTCCATCGGTGCTCTGTGAAATACGAAAAATATTTCTGCGAGTTTTGCTTACATTTGTTCCCGTTCCGTACCCGAGCAGGGAGCCACACCTGTGTTTGATGTTTTAAACACACATCGCCTTTGAAATGACGTTTCATACTTTCAGAATCCGTTCCAGGATGAATTTGGTTCTTCTGCATGAAAGGAGGACATTAGGTGGACTGTGAAATCAGAAAACTGCGTCGAAAACTTTTTCTTCCATGTATTCCTATGGCCGCTAGGCCTACTTTTCACTCCCATGTTTCTCGCTACTCGTTCCCGCCGGCGAAAGCAGCGCTACCGCATCTTGCCTACGTCATAGATCGGTGTTCGTCTATATATACTCGATACTCTATCGTAGGTGCTTCGTTACACCCCTGAAATCGCCTATGTTAATAAAGCTGCTGATGATTTTCTAAGTTGAAAAATTTCTTCGCGGTTCCTGGAATTTTGAGTGAATTTGATGAAGCGCTCTGTGTTTGAAATGTTCCGGCCGCACAGATTTCTTTAAACTCATATTTCTTTTAGCTGCACTTTAGCATTGGAACGGAGCCATGGTGACGTTGGCACGACCACTTCCGTAAGCAGCCTAGGAAACTCTTTCTTTTAAAGCTAATGTCCGTCACATGAACCGGTCTCTGAGGAGCTGACTGCATACGAAGAAACTTTAAACTGCTTCTGATTTTCTTCATTTTTGGTGCAGTATCTGCCTGTGCTAAAATGTGCAAGCTTCGTGCATTTGGTAAAGGGGAATAGTTATTACCCCAGCACTGTGTTTAACAGACGTGTTCGAAGTTGAACATTCTTCGCTAAAGGCTAGAAGGAAAAGAAGAAAAGGTTTACAAGTTTTTATTTCGCTAAATATATCTTGCTAATCTGTGTTATTTACATGCTTCTTCCTTTAACAGTTGTAAGCGAACAGCACTCCTTCAAAACTATCGGTCCGAAAGAGCCCCACGATGCGGCCGTGCTTTAAACGAAGCAGCCTCTCCTCTGCGGGAGCACACGGGCACGTTGCTGCGTTGTCCCTTCCGTCACCGGATAAGACACAGCCGCGTTCGCTCGAGGACGAGGGTGGCGGCAGTGAACGCCTTCAAGGTTCGGACCCCCGAAAGCAGAAGATTGCGCAGCCGTCGCCGTAGCTCACAGCACCGAACGCGAAATTCGGAGGTCGTGAGCTCGGATCCTACCGGCATATGTATGTGCTTATTCTTCTGCTGTTATTAACCTCCCATTGATGAAAAATACAAATTAAAAAAGGACATTCCTTATGCGCCTTGGTTTCGGTGACTGGTTTCGGTTTCCGTCATGCGCGAGGATCATAGAGGTATAGATAGAGGTATAGGTATAGTTCTAGTATTAGAACTATGGCTTGTTGTAGCATTGCCCCTTCAAACGAAAGGAGTGCGTGAGCCGATGCATTTGACTCTACTGGCACTGATAACCCTATAGACCCTCGTGTGGAAAAGTACATGACCTTTATCGTGCTTACAAACTAAACAACAAATGTTCTGTATGGTCCTCAGCATCATCATCATAATCATCATCAGCCTGACTACGCCCACTGCAGGCCAAAGGCCTCTCCCATGTCTCTCCAATTAACCCTGATCTGTGCAAGCTGCGGCCACCGTATCCCCGCAAACTTCTTAATCTCATCCGCCCACCTAACTTTCTGCCACCCCCAGCTACGCTTGCCTTCTCCTGGAATCCACTCCGTTACCCTTAAGGACCAGCGGTTATCTTGTCTTCGCATTACATGCCCTGCCCAAGCCCATATCTTCCTCTTGATTTCAATTAGGATATCATTAACGCGCGTTTATTCCCTCACCCACTCCGCCTTCTTCCGATCTCTTAACGTTACACCTATCATTTTTCTTTCCATAGCTCGCTGCGTTGTCCTTAAGCTGAACCCTCTTTGTTAGCCTCCATGTTTCTGCCCCATAGGTGAGTACCGGTAAGACACACCTTTTGTCTGTCTCGTGTGTCTGTCTCTTTCTGTTGTCCTTTGTTTTTATGCGCTTTCCAGGTTTAACATGTCTAACCAACTCGCCCAAACGCAGCCATTAAAGACACACCTGTTGTGTACTTTTCTCTTGAGGGATATTGGTTAACTGCCATTCATGATCTGAGATAACCTGCCATATGCGCTCCACCCCATTCTTATTCTTCTAGTTATTTCCCTCTAATGATCGGATCTGCGGCCACTACCTGCCCTAAATAGACATATTTTCTTACTACTTCCAGCTCCACGCCACCAATTCCTCAGCATTCTAATGTATTTCTAATGTAATATCATCCGCGAATAAAACACTAGGCTTTTTGAAACGCCACTTACGTCACGCTCCCCAACATGTTAAACTCCTGGCTTACCAATAGCTAATCAGACCGAAACTAGAATATGCATCCCCCATATGGAATCCACATCAGTGTACTGTGCGATGTCAGTGCACGTTAAAGAACCCCAGGTGGTCGAAATTTCCGGAGCCCTCCACTACGGCGTCTCTCATAGCCTTAGTCGCTTTGGGACGTTAAACCCCATAAACCAACCAACCAACCAACCAATCCACATCAAATATACCTCATAAATGTCCTTGAATCCGTCCAGAACCGTGCCACTAGATTAATTCACAATACCTATTCATATCAAGTCAGCGTGTCGTCTTTAAAAGCAGAATCCGGCTTATCAACCCTTGTTCTTCGTCGCCGCATTGCCAGCCCAAACCTGTTTCATAAGTTCTTTTACAGCACCCACGGCTACGCAGGCTATATCACATCACCAGCTCGCATATCGTATCGCACTGGTCGTATTCTTCAAGTTGCCCGGCCTCGGACCCATACGACTACGTTCGCTGCCTCCTTCCCCCGAGCAGCGTTAGATTGGAACGGCCTTTCCCACAGCATCGCCGCTATCACCTGCCCATCCAATTTTTCCAAAGCAGTAACAGATTATATTGCATGTTGAACCCACATGGCAACCATTGTACTTATTTTTCTGTATAATCCACCCCTTATGTAATACCCCTACGGGGGTCTTTAAGGTAATAAACTGAACTGAACTGAGCATGAACGCGCAAGTCTTCCTTTTACGTTGGCAACCACCGCAACTTGAAAGATTCGTGCCGAGGTGTTGTTTATACCATACATAAAGGTGAGCCTGTTTTCTCGCCCCTTTTTTCACCGACTGCGCAGAAGGGCGACATACTAATCGTCTACCTGCGACAGACAGTGAACGTAGGAGGAAAGGCGACTGATCCGGCCAACGACATTGGCATCATCACTTCCTAATTAGCATTAGAGTGGACGTTCGGAGGAAAAGCCGAGCGCGCTGTGTCACTAATTCAGGATTGGTCGAGAGGGTTGTGACGTCACACATTGAGCTGTGACATGAAAATGATTAAAAATTGACATGACTTGTGACTATGAGGTCGTAGTATGTCTGAAATATCATTAAGACACTAAGAATGTGAAGTAAATTTTACTTTGAGTAGAAAATTGGGGCAATTCTTTGAGAATCGAACCAAACCCTTCTTCTCGAAAGCGAAGACGCAGAATAAGAAGGAGGCGCACGCGTTCGCCCTTGAGTTGAGAGTCAGACTCGAGTTGGTTAAATAAACACCTTGTGTGTTTTGCGGTGTTTCACGTGGTCTAGCATGTCTACTGATGTATGCTAATTAGTGTGTGCAATTCTAAAAACTAATTAAGAAAGTATACATTAACGCTGTCGGCCATGTCCTTAAGCGGAGCTTAAGTGTCTCCCTCAATTTTCAAGGTGCGCTACTGCCTGAGCAAGCACCGCCGGCTCAAAGTCGGATTCACATTATTCTACGACACACTTCTTTTTTTTGAGTACCCAGCATCGTTAACGATGCACTAAACATCTACTTTTGATACCGATCGATACTCCGATGCTTTCATTTTTGGCAAGCGATATTCATACCGATACACAAAATGTGCATCTTCGATACTGTCCGTTCCTGCCACATTGAGGAGCGTTCGTTCAGTGCAATAGTTTAGAGGCCTTGTGCGACAAAGCGGCAGTGAATCTCATTGTGCTCCTACGGGTAGCCCCAATGTATCGCGAAATCAAGCAGCGCTCAAATCTCGCATTACGAACTACCGTAGTCGTCGGCCAAGTTTTTTTCAGGCGAATCTGCGAAACGACTTGGAAAAACCGTTGTTGACTCCAGTTCACATGGCGCGTATACCCTGGCCGGAGGATAACAATCAAGCTTTTTCGTTTTCCTTCTTCCTTGTTCCGTTACCCTTGTTGCGCTATGATTTTTTTTAGAAGCATGCATTTATATATTACCAAACGTCCAGTGAATCAGAATTGGACCAAGAAATAGACGACAGCACACGCGCTAAGCATCAACAGTTGTCTTCTATTTCTTGGTCCTCGTCTGAAGCAGTAATCTTTCTATAAAAAAATTGGAGCTGACTCTCAAGCTCCGCCCTAAGGGTATGACGCGGTAGCGTAATGGGCTAATTCCCATATGTGCCGAAGGTCATTCTCTACATTCATGGATCCCTGGGAGTCCTCGTACCCCTCCTGGCGCAGTGGTGCAGCGGCTAAGCGATGCGCCACTGCTCTGCGATGGCAACTGCTCCCAGTAGTGAGTCTTGTGCGCCCTGGGGTGCTCTTCCCGAGCGACCAATCATTAATTTAACTGCCACTTTTTATTCCGTAACTTGGAAGGGACTGCTTTGCAAACCCTACTTGATACTTTCAACTAAGTGTGGCATTAATTCTGAGGTCATGCCTGGAGAGTGGAAGCATTCTATTGTGGTCCCAATACCCGATTCATGTCATCTTCCCGCATCTCTCTCAGCCCTTCGTCCAATTTCTCGCACGCCTACCATCTGCAAGCTTTACGAAAACATTCTCCCCGCACGCTTGTCGTGGTGGCTGGAATCCCACGATTGTTACCCAGATTCCCAAATCGGTTTCCGTCCACAAATTGGAACGGAGGATGGTCTTGCTGCTTTGGCTGCCGACGTGCTTCACCACTTTCCGCAGAGTCACCTCGTTCGAGCTGTGATCGCTACAGACATAACAAAGGCATGTGATAACATCCTTCACTCTGCCATTCTTGCCTCCCTTCAAACTCTTGGTCTCCCTCACCGGTTTCTCCTCTCCATTCACGCCTTTTTAACAAATCGAAACTTCAGTGTACGTGTCCACGGAAAGCCCTTTGGTAACTTCCCTTCCAATAGAGGAGTGCCTCAGGGCTCCGTTCTCGCCCCCACATTACGCAACGTGGCTTTTATTCCTCTTGTTCGGGCCCTAGAGACCATCCCTTCTATCCGTGTGCATGCGTACGCCGATGATATAACCTTGTGGTGCTGTCACCCAGATGCGTCTATCCATCAGTAGGTCCTCCAGCACGCGCTGGATGTCTTGACTTCCCGCCTCCTATCTCTGTGGGTCTAACCCTCTCGCCTGCTAAATCATGTTTCATTCGCATTGGAAACAAAGCCGGCTTACGGAAATCTCCCCCTTTAAATTTTACAGCAGATAGTTCTCCGATTCGTCAGGTAGAAACTCTTCGTACTTCTGGCCTCCTCCTTCATACACCTGGGACTGGCATTCCATAGCTGACAGCCGCCCGTAAATAGGCTCACTCTACTATAGCCCTGATTCGTCGCATAGCTATATGCGATCTGGAGGCGCGCTTGCTCATACCGCCCGCCAGCTTGTGCGCTCTATCCTTCAGCACGGATAATATATCAAGCACAATTTCAACGTCTCACCCCCAGACAGTGGGACTCCCTTGGAGCTATCAATCGAGAGGCTATGCGCGCCATAACATACGAGGTCTGTTAGAAAAGTATCCGACCTTTGGCCGTTGAAAAAAACTTGCATAACTGGAGCGTTGCAAACCTAGTCATCTTTAAAGTAGTCTACTTGGGACTCCACACACTTCTCCCAGCGGTGCTGCCATTGTGGGAAGTATTCCGAAAAGGCCCTTTTCGGAATGGAGTTTAGCTCAGCTGTCGTTGCAGCCATAATGTTCTTCCTTGTCTGAAATCGCGCTCCTTTCAATGGCCTTTTGATTTTGGGAACCAGCCAGAAATCGCAGGGGCTATATCAGGACAGTAAGGAGTCTGTTGAACTACAGGAGTCTAGTTTTTCACCAAAAAATCTGATTCGAGTGCGAGGAATGTGCAGGAGCATTGGCGCGATGGGTGCGCCAATTTCCTGTTGACCTCAGCTCCGGGTTCTTGCGCCGCACAGCATCACGTAGGCAACGGAGGACATCCCTGTAGCACTCTTTGGTCATTGTTTGACCCTGTAGAGTGCGTACTCGTGGTCTGTCACACAGAGGGTGTCAAAGAAAGCAGTCAGCATCACTTTCACATTGCTGCGCAATTGGCGGGCCTTCTTAAGTCTTGGTGACGTGGAATGCTTCCACTCTGACGACTGGGATCTGGTTTCCGGGTCGTACCTGTACACCCAAGACTCGTCACTAGTGATTATGATGTTGATGAAGTCGGGGTCACTGTTTGCGGAATCCAGCATGTCCTGTGAGACTTTAACACGAAGCTGCTTTTGCTCCACCGTGAGCAGCTTCGGCACGAATTTCGCCGCAACTCTCTCCATGGCCAAATCTTCGGTGATAATCAAATGTGCGGAGAAATTGCTCATGTCCACCTCTTCCTCAATTTCTCGGATAGTCACGCGACAGTCCCGCATCACCATAGCGTTCAGTTCGGCAATGACCTGGTCATTTTTGCATGTTGATGGCCGATTGGAGCGTGGCTCGTTCTCCACCGATGTGCGGCCATCTTTAAAACAATTGTAACACTGCTTAAACTGTGTGCTGATCATAGCATCTTCACCGAAAGCCGTCTGAATATTTCGAATGGTTTCCACTCGGCTGTCGCCAAGTTTATGGCAAAATTTGTTGCAGTAGCGCTGCTCCTTTCACTCCGCCATTTTCTTTGCAATAAAAAACCGACGAGAGCACTGCACACTGCCTCACTCAAACGCTGCTTCCCAGCGACTGACGCTATCGGCAGGCGGGAAAAAATTCATGCATGCGCATGAAGGTTCAAGGTCGCCTGATGCAAGCGCGCTTGTCTCATATCCATCAGGTGTTCGCAAAAAAAAAGAATAAAGTCAGATACTTTTCTAATAGACCTCCTATTTGCCCCGTTTAACACCCATACCCGTGCTTCAGGAGTTCGCCCAACTTAATACTTTCAGTGAACTCATCGACCAGCGGGTGGGAAACAGAGCTCGCAAACAGTCTCTATAACTTCATCGTTTAAAGACGCTCTCACCGTGGTCGTACTGCCAGTTCACAAACAATCACCCCACAGTTTCCCCGTCGGTATCAGCTGCGTATCTGCCTGAAGGGGGCATATTGTACACCGATGCATCACATACTGCAGAGCGGAGAGTTACTGCTCTATATAGTCCCTCACATACGCACCTCAACTCACACGCGACATACACCGCGGATACGTGCACCTCCCTGTCACTGGAACTTCAAGCCATTTACAATGCCATTGCTTCCCACACAATCAATTCATCTGCTCTGCGCAAAGTACCCATGTCCTGTGCGCATACACTAGATTCGCCGCCATGCTCACGATCCACATAACATTAAAGCAGATGCTATGACTCACCCTCACACATCAGACGACCCGCCACCTTCCGTTCCTGTCCCATGTCTCCGATTCTCAAGCTTTGCGCCAACGAACACGCGCTCTAATTCCTCCGTGTTCGCACCCTCTCCCCCGTAGTCTTACTTGGCAGGAGGAGGTATCAGTGCGCCGGATTCGGGCAGGGAGCGGGGGCTCCCTGCCCGAATCTGTCCGTCATCGGTGGCGTGATAAAAATCTGCCAGCAACTGACAGGTGCCCTCACTGCGGCGCTGCACCGGACCATCTCATGCCCATCCACATTCGCCGAAGCTGTTACCAACCATTTTTCAACATAACACTTGTTCAATTGACTGTTTGTACCCACCCCTTATGTAATGCCCCCAGTAGGTCTTTAAGGTATTAAAATGAAATGAAATGAAATGTGCGGCACCTTTCGTGGACTTGCCCAGCGACGGCCCCTATTAGAAAACGGTTCCTCACGCAGGTGAGCCTGCGGTGGAACCGCGAAGGAGACTACATGAAGTGGACTATGAACAATCAGTTCACCAGCAGCCTATGCGACTACCTCACCGATACTGGTCTCCGCCCCTTCTTTTGACTTTCTATATCCTACATTCCACTCCCCCTTTCTCAACTTATGCCTCATTGCAGTCTTCTCGAATAAAAAAAAATTGCCGCCTGCCCCGATGGGCAGGTTGTCATGGATCACGTGACATAGGCGGCCAATCTGCAGCATCACCTGCCAGAGTTATGTTCGTGATTTTTCGCTCACAACGGCGACGCCGGATTTTCCGGCCAGCGGGGCCTTTAACTCCACCGCGTTAGTACGATGAACAATCAGCTAGCCTACCAAGCACCGATGCTTGATAGCCCTTTTCTAAACGCCTCGCCTTCCGCTTGTTTTTCAGGCGAATTGCGAGCGACTTGGAAAAACCATTGGCGGTCCCTGTTCACATGGCGTATATACCCAGGGCTGGGGATAACAAGTACCCCACTAATCATGCTTCTTCGTTTTCTTTCTGCCTTGTTTTGATGCCCCTGTCGCACTTTGACTTTCTTTAGCAGTGTGCATTTTTACATTGCAAAATGTCTAGCAGAGCAGAATGACACCAAGAAATAGAAAAAGGAAGCACGCACGCTACCTGCCACGGTGGGAAGTTTGCTAACAATCCGGTGGGCAGGTTGTGTTGACGTCACCAGGTCACGTGACCTAGGTGGCCCACCTGCCACCTAGATGGTAAGTGGGCCGCTCTAGTGATAGCGCCCTAAAATGAAATTTATTGTAAATAAAAGAGTGGAAGCCGCAGAAAGAGAAGGAACCGGAATTATAAGAAAGACAAAGCGTTTAGAACGGCACTAGAATCGGCCTCGAATGCAGCGCCAAGCTAGCTGCTGCGGCTGTCAGCGTAGTTAAGCTAACCGGGCAGAGGACACATTTCGCCACGCCTGCGACGGCCGAGCAGAGCCCTACTCCAGCTTGCGGCGGCTGCAGAAGCGCGTGGAGACCCACGACACCCCCGAAACAGGTACGTGGCCGGCGGGCTCCTGTGACGCGGCGTCCGCCAAGCGGCACCGCTGTCGTCTGTGCGAAGGTGCTGACGTCCTGCTCCTCCGAGCCCCGATCCGTGGCATGTTTCTTTACCACTGACGCGCGAATTCCACTTCGGGGCTACGCAGGTGTCTTTGGATCAGTTCCCTCAGGACAAATTAAGGTCAGCCTTTATCGATTCATCACACTGGCAGCAGCTGTATTATGGCCCACGAGGGGATCCCGACGGAATTTAGCTTGTGGGCTCTCGCCCTTTCAGCGCAGCAGAGCCCGGTTGTCAACGCGTCTGTACATTGGATGCAGCAGTTCTAATGTTGGTGTGAATGCACGGGGTAACACGAGGGCCTCTTGCGTGCTGTCCTCGAAGGAGCTGTAAAATCGTCTACTGGATTCCGCAGTTAGACAGTAACGCTGGTACTGCCATGAACTAGGAAGGCGAACAGTGGGGACTTCGCACACCTTGAGATCTCCGTTAGCAATACCTTTTAATCCTAAAAAGGTGACAGCATGTAGTTTTTTGATAAAATAAAAACGCCGAATAAGGGTCACAGTTTTAGGATATATAACCCTCGGAAAAAAATTAAGAGGAGCCTGATAAATAAAGGTCTTCGCCGTGTGAGGCGTCACCGAATGCAGTCTGAAGCGCCAGAGGCGACGTCTGGCTGCAGCTTTCCTTCTCTCGTGGCAAGGGCGTCCGCAGAACTTTTTTCAGGGGGGGGGGGGGGGGGTGCACCCGATGTCCGGGGATGGGGGAGGCGGTAGGTTTGTAGTTGTTTTCTACTAGGGCGTAAATAATATCCGTTATTCCAGGGGGGCGGGAGGTGCAACCGTCCCGCCTTGCCCCCCCTTCCGGACGCCCATGTCTCGTGGTACCATGCCTGTCCTATAGCTGCGAAATTTCGGCAAACAATCGTCGACAGAGCGAAAAACACAACGGGAGGCAGGTTCCCATCCCCAGGTTCTCTTACTGTGTTCAAATGTCTGCGTCTAGGTACAGCGTCATCCGGTTTACTCAAGCTCGCCACTGCAGTCTGCGCCAAAACAACATAGAGCGGGCTCGCACTTAGGGATCAGCATCCCGAAATATGATCAAACGCCGAGTGGCGTGCCTGTTGAAAACCGGCTTCGTTTGTTTAGTCAGAACCGTGGATTTTTTTCTGGAGGGAAGGCGACGTGGTTAACCATTTCAGCTACCGCAAGGGTGCCGTTTTTGAGCGCGCTACATCATGGAATGACTGCATAGTTGGAACTCACCGAAAACAGACGAGAACAGAAGAAATAAAATGGATACACGAGCATTGGTGAAGTCACTCCAACTCGCCAAGCTCATCAGCATCTTCATGGAATGACTGTTTCGCCGCTACTGGCAACGCTGAATGACCATCGCGACCGCTTAAAAGTGGCTCATCGCAGGGGGGCGAGTGGAAGCGTCACCGAATCGGAGATATCTGCATTTACTAACGCGTAGTGCTACGACGAGACGACGTCAAATCTTTACCAGGTCAGAGCAGGCGCCATGAGTTAGGAACCAGCCGGCTCCAGCATTTGAACACACATCCACTGACCTCGCACGCCTGCGCCACTGGAACAACGAATTCCTTCCGCCACCTGAATCGAAAATTCTTGAAAAGCCTCCGGAGCCTTCCAACTGTGCCATTTTCGCCTCAAAGTACTTTGTGACCCACCTTAACTGTGCGTCATGCGGCACTCCGCAGCAGCTTTCTGCAGCAGCTTTCTTGCTTTTTCTCCCCATCAGTGAGTGTTACTTTTGATCATCGCGCCGTTGTCTGAGGCTTGTGTGCAATAAAGGTTCCGAGGCCCCGTCAGGCGTTTGAACACGCCTGTGCCTCGGCTATCCAGACAGGAAAATTAAATATGTACATGCGTATACTCTGTACCGGTTACTGTCAAAAGTAAATGAATAAATGAAAAACGAAAAGCTCCTCAACGGATTTGTATTCCCCAGAAGGAGCCTCCATCGCTGCCCGCGACTGCCCATCATCGAAAAGCAGTGGCCATCCACATCCAACAGAAGGGGTCAGCCGGTCCTCCGCCGCTACTCTTCATTCGGGGAGGGCCTCCACAGACATTTCACAGTCGGCTGACGAAGCACTGGCTCAACACCTGCAGGTTGTTTCGCACTTATGGCGGAAGCGCACGGCCACGCGACGCGGCGATGGCTCAAGTCGCACGCCGCGCAGGCGCAGAGGACTCTTTTAGCCGCGTCGTCAGCGTCTTCTCGCTGCGTCGCCGTGAAGCGTGCCTCTTCTGTGCAGGTCTATAGACTTTAGTTTATAGAAAGTCTATAGACGAGAGGCAATTGAGGCAGCTGTAGACCTTACTCTCTAGCGAGTCTATTGACCGTCTATAGACAAAAGGAAATTGAGGTAGTTATAGACTTGAGTCTATAGAGAGTCTATAGACAAAAGGAAATTGAGGCAGATATAGACCTTAGTCTTTAGCTAGTCTATAGACCGTCTATAGAGAAAAGAAAATAGAGGCAGCTATAGACCTTAGTCTATAGAGAGTCTATGGACCGCCTATAGACGAAAGGAAATGGAGGCAGCTATAGACCTTAGTCTATAGGGAGTGTATAGACTGTCTATAGACAAAAAGAAATTGAAGCAACTATAGACTTTAGTCTATAGATTTTCTATAGACTGTCTATAGACAAAAGGAAAAGTCTATAGGATGGCTATAGAGTCTATAAAAAGCCTATAGAAGGTCTATAGACCATTTTTATAAGGGCGGTCACAGATAATTGCTGTTTGAAATGACGTGAGACAACACAGGAACGACAAAAACACTAGTGCGCACCAGTCCTTGTGTTGTCTCAAGTCATCTCAAAGCGCAATTATGTGTGACCATGTGGTTTATGGTTTATGGGGTTTAACGTCCCAAAGCGACTAAGGCTATGAGAGACGCCGTAGTGAAGGGCTCCGGAAATTTCGACCACCTGGGGTTCTTTAACGTGCGCTGACATCGCACAGTACACGGGCCTCTAGAATTTCTCCTCCAAAGAAATTCTAGCCGCCGCGGCCGGGATCGAACCCGCGTCTTTCGGGTGAGCAGCCGAACACCATAACCGCTGAGCCACCGCGGCGGCATGTGTGACCATGTTTAGAATAGAATAGCGCGAATGTTTATCGTTTCCAACAGCGCTGTTTTAGACGTTAAAGCTCGCCCGCGGTGCTGCAAAATTTGTTGTCATGAATTTCAGATACTTGGCTATCACAGCCGATCGCGGTTTTACCTTCGACGAAAAATCTCACAGCTAAGCATGTCTCCTCAAGTGAGCCACAATCAGTGCGGATATTTCTACCTCAAGATATCTGCGTGTTTTGCTACAACACATGTCTCTGCCACCACACGCAGGGTGGCAGTGCCGGGCGAACCAATCAGAAGGCTGGAATCATCCGGCTCGGTCGCAAGAAGCAAAGCGATCGCACACCAGCTCTTCCAGCCTGTGCTCGCATGCGCGCAGGCGCCTCGAAAACGATCGTACGGAGGCCTTAAGCTCGCATTTTGCAGGCTAAGACTCCGGCGTCTGGTAACACCGTAAAGGGTGACGTAAACACGGCAACGATATGCTACAACTTTATCACTCTATCTATAGCTCTATGATGACTCTATAAACATTATCGCGTTATACCCTTGAGGCGGGGCTTACTTCAGGGTTCCCCGAATTTTTGAAAACAAATTCGATATTTTCAGATTGGGTGGATAGATTTTTGCGGTCGAAAAATTAAAACGTGGAGGGGAATGTGGTGAATAAAAATTCAAGTGAGATAACGGCGCGGAGATTCTGGATTCAGGGCTGTGCGTTTACTTAATACTTTGCTTAATAATTTTTGGTTGTAGTTTGGGGTGGGTAGTGTAGACGGATATGGCATACGACAGTGTTCTTATTCCTAAGGATCGTTATGATAGTGACACATACTAATCCTTCAGGGCGATTTAAGCAGCGTGGTTATCTGTTGCATGAAATGGCATATGGAACTAAACACTAGCAAATGCAAAATAATGCATGTGCCTTGAGAAAGACGCGGGTGCCTTGGTGTACGCATTCAGTAATACTCCGGTTCGGCCCGTGTCATCATGCAGATACTTTTGTGTAACTATTCCTTCCATATTCAACTGGAAAGCTTCAGACACGATTTGAGTGAAGACCCTATTTCGTGAATGTTTCTTGTTTATAAAACCCTTCTCAGCCAAAAACTGGAATCTGTTGATGCTGTGCGAGATTCTATTTATAATAATTTATACCATGAGGTTAAAATCGTTCAGAATAGCGCTATTTGATTCGCACTTGGTATATATAACCTAAAAGCCAGCACAACGTTTTACAGGTGTCAAAATCTTTCACATTTGCTTGTTTCTTGAAATGTACTGCCGTCGGTCTTTACGCAGTGAATTTATCATGTAGCCTAGCTGCCGTTCTTCGCATGTCGATAATCGGCACAGAGCTGTTCTTGCCTACCTCGGCAAAAACACCCTTTATTATTCATTCTTATCAGCACCCTTAAGCACTGTGTCACGTTCCCGCAGATATCGCATCTTTATCAGATAATTCGCTTTTCAAAAGGAGGGCATTGTTGGCGCTTTTCTGTGATCATCTTTCATTGTTGTTTGCTTCTTTTAGAGCGAAAAGCTTTACCACTTTTATGCTGAGCCTGAAGGTCATCGGGCTCTTAGATTTGACCTCTAACGGGAGGCGCACCGCATTTTCAAAGTCTCGCTTGGCAGGTGCCTCGATATTATTCTTCATCCACGCCATAGCTGCGTGCTTGGCACTCCAGTCGGCAGCTGCGCCGGCTGCTGCTCGGCCGCTCCTCCTCGCCGGTTGTGGCATGTGATGTGTCACGTGATGTTCTCTTGCGCTTGGCAGTCACGTCCGCTGCTGCGCCGACCGATGCATCACGTGATGCATCACGTGATTTCCTCTTGCTGAAACAATTTGTTCTCGCTGAAGTCTTGAAAAAAAAACAAGATGAACCAAAGCTAAAGTTTATACAACTCGTATTGACAGTTTAAAACAATTGGTATTGTCGCACCCCTTGAGGGAGCGTGCCACTGTCTCTTCCGGAACAGCGGCCCGCACCTGTGTCACCGGCCCACACGTCTTCGTTCTTCTCGTGTGGTGTGCATGGTTTGGCACTAGTTTTTTTCTAATTCATGATCATCCTTTGCAGTTCCTGTCCTGAGTGACTTAGCAAGGCAATGTCATTAGCGAATGGCACATTACTTAGGTATTCTCCGTTAACTCTTATCCCCAACTGTTCCCATTTCAGGCCCCGGAATACCTCCTGTAAACAGGCGGTGAATAGCATAGGCGAGATCGTCTCTCCCTGCCCGACACCTTTCCTTATTTAAATTTTATTGCTGACTTTATGGAAAGCTATGGTAACTGTCCACTCATTATAAATATTTTCCAATATTTTCACATAACGCCCTTGTACACCCATTTTAGTTTTTAGAATTTCGAAAATGCGGTTACCCTCGGCGCTGCGGCCCAACAAATCTTGGCTACATTGCGCCAAAATACATGCGCTTTTGATATGCTTGCAGGCAGAGGAACCTCTCCAGTGCGCGTAACTAGTCGAAATAGCCGAAGTTTGTTTGGCCACAGTGCCGGCGGTAACCGCATTTTTAAAATTCGAATTACTTAGGAGTAGTCTCTCAATAGTTCAAAGCCTAAGAGTAATAGAAGTTAACTATTCATTATTAGTTAACCGGCCTGATAGTTAGCACGTCTTATTTATATCGTGATGTACTACACCGCTGACAATGCAATGCCGAAAAAAGCGCTCTTCTAACTCAGGAAACCCAATTTTAAAAATTGTGCAAAGTCTTAGGTGAAACACCCTGTATATCTTGTCTTCTATGTTGTATTTTGGTTCCTGTAACCCACTCGTCTCTCTCATGCTTCGGCGATTATGTGTATGCGGAATAAATAAAATAAATAGGCTGCCGGTGTGTCGGAGGTCACGGCTATCTGTTACCGAACTGGTTCGGGAGGAATGGGCTTTCTGGTGTTCGCAAATGCCGGGTGAACCTACTGCGGCCGCCACCGCAGGGTTTTCTCTTAGCGGGCAAAGTGCCCCAAGCATTAAGGAAAGCGAAATCAGGCTTTCCTCTCATTCACTGCGCCAGTGCCTGTGGCGACATCTGGCGAAGGGCTTGCTTACTGCTGTGCCCCGAAGATGGACTTGGTGGTGAGCAAACACCAGCTATGTTTCACCAGCACCGTGAGCCGCCGTCCTTCCATGGTTTACCTGAAGGTGCCTAGGGACACAGAGTGACTCGTTAATGAGCAGAAAGGTAGAAATGAGCAGAAAGAAAAGCAGAAACTGACTCTTTTGAACTTAAATGCTAGAAGCTTGCTTAATAAGATTGAAGATTTCAATTGGCTTGTAGAATGTTACACTCCGTCAGTTATTTGCGTAACAGAAACATGGTTGGACAACTCCATATCAGATGTAGAATTTTTGCCTCCAGATTACTCGGTTATCAGAAACGACAGGCAGTTTGCTAGAGGAGGGGGCGTAGCTCTGTTCATTAGAAAAGGCATTGAAATTTTGCCAGAACTTCCGAATACTGAGTCTGTTTGGTGCCGGCTAAACATTTCTGGTTTCGTGACAGTCGTTGGTGCTGTGTACCGCCCGCCCGGTTCGGAAAATATTTTCTCGCACATTACAGAATACATAGCGGAACACAGGCTCCACAAGTATAAAATGACCATTACAGGTGATTTCAATGCTCCTTGTATCGATTGGAAGTTGTTAATTTCAACAGGTCGTGACAAGGTTGTTTGTGAATCCCTAATCAATATGGCTATATCATATGATTTAACACAAGTCGTTGAATGTCCAACTCGAGTAAACTCTGTTCTTGACCTTGTTTTTGTTAATGAACAGTTGCTGCAATACGGATTTCAGTGTGATGTATTCGACGGACTGTCAGATCACAAGTGTGTTTTCATGCAATTTAATGTGGTTTGTGAGCCCCATAAGCCGAATTTCAATATTGTTAAAGATTTTACCCGTGTCAACTACCGTGCTATTACTGAACTGCTAGCGTCGTCTTTCGGAGATTTCGTGACAGACAGTGAAACGTGTGGTGTTGATGCTTTGTTAGAGCAGTTTTATAACTTAGTACATAGCTGTGGGCTTCATTTCGTCCCCACAAAATGTGTGAAACATAACCCGAAGCATCCGTGGTACACAAGAGACATAATTCATCTCATAAGACGCATCAAGCGCTTGCGCAAGCGCAGCCGGCCAGGAAACGAAAGCCGCGATTCACTACTACTTTCACTCAAGTCGGAGCTAAAGACAAAAATGACACAAGCTAAACACTTTTACTTCAACACAACACTGTCAACATTCATGAAAGAGAACCCATCGAAATTTTGGAAAACAATATTACCCTCTTCCCATGACTCTGTATCTTTCATTATCAACGAGCAGCCTTGCACTGATCCCGTAACCATTTCTGAATCCTTCAATAGCTACTTTCACTCTGTATTTCATCTTGATGATGGTACCAATCCTCCCTTCATTCATAGCTCGGAACACCAGTTACCCAACCTCGAAGTAAGTTACCCTGGGGTTCACAATCTGTTAGTAAAAATTGACACAACTAAAAGTGCGGGACCAGACGCCATACCTAACATGTTTTTAAAGAGGTACTCGGAATGGAGTGCCCGTTACCTTACAGTGATTTTCAACAAATCACTGGACACATCCTCCGTTCCCCGGGCTTGGAAAATTGCCAATGTCATCCCGGTGTTTAAATCTGGCGATAAACAACGAATTAGTAATTACCGACCGATCTCCCTAATTTCCACTTGCTGCAAGCTTCTTGAGCACATTATTCACAAGCACCTTGTTCAGTTCTTAACTTGTCATAATCAACTGTCACACTGTCAGCACGGTTTTCGATCTGGTTTTTCCACGGTCACTCAGCTCATTGAATTTACTCACGACATCGCTTCCGCTTTAAATAACTGTGATCAAATCGATGCAATATTTATAGATTACTCCAAAGCATTTGACATGGTCTGCCATAATAAGCTTCTTCGTAAACTACGCACCATGTTTAACGGCAATAAGTTACTGGACTGGATAACCGACTACTTTCACTTAAGATCCCAGTTCGTCACTTTTAACCATGCACAGTCATCGTCAGTCACTGTAACTTCAGGTGTGCCCCAAGGGTCGGTGCTTGGGCCTCTACTCTTTATAATTTTTATTAATGATGTAGCTAATGTTACTAACGACACCGCAGTGAAGTTACGCCTATATGCCGATGACTGTGTGCTTTACCGCAACGTTGCTAACGCCGATGATCAACAGGAACTAAACAAACTGTTTTCATTGTTCTGTGAATGGAGTAATGCATGGCAAATGAAAATTAATTTCACTAAAACAGTTGCAATGACCTTTGGTAACAAAAAGAATCCGCTGCATTTCTCTTACAGTAACAACGGTAACTGCTTGACCCACGTCAGCGAGTTCAGATACCTGGGCGTTATATTTTCGCATAACTTAAAATGGAATGCTCACATAAATAACATATCTGGGAAAGCACTTCGCAAACTTGGTTATCTCAAACGGACCTTAAAAAATGCCACGAAGGAATGTAAATTAACTGCTTACAAATCAGTAGTTCGACCCATCCTGGAGTACGCCTCAATTGTCTGGTCCCCTCATTACGCGCGCGACATTGACCGTTTAGAATCAGTTAAAAAAAAAAGCAATAAGATTCATCTTCAGCCGGTATGATCGCAAGTTTTCACCTTCTTCCCATATGCACAGTTTATCTTTACAAGCTTTAGAACATAGGCGCACACGTGAACGCATCATTATGCTGCACAAGATCGTTCACACATCATCTGGCATTCAGGCACCCTTCACATTTGTGTCATCAAGCGCACGTGCAACCCGACGGAACCACCCATTAAACATTGTTCCCTTCAAACCACATATAGATTGTTTTAAATTTTCTTTTTTCCCTCTAACCGTTGAAATTTGGAATGGATTGGACGGCTCACTTCGTTCCTTGCCAATTGAAGAGTTTGTTGTTCAGTTGCCTGACAATTTGACCCGTTGATCTGTTTTTAATATTTCTGTGTTATCTATTTCTATGCTACCCATGTTATTTGTTTTTTCTCATGTATTCACCCACTCCTGCTATGTCTCTCCTCAGAGACAGCAGTATTTATAAATAAAAAGGTGTTCGCCCAAGTGCCTACGCTAAAGTAAAAGGACAATGACACGAAGCTCGGGAAGGTCTGCTTAAAGCACTGAGTCAGGAAATAAGGCGAAACTCGCCCGAGACTGTTGCCGAGCCTGTACACAAAAGCGTCCACCATCGAGAAAACCCCGTACGCCCGCGCATATACATGTTGGTACCACCGCAAGCTGCGACCCTTATAAGGCATACACGAAGCCGTTACCTCTAAAGGAAAACTCGTCTAGTTATGCACAGGTTATAATCGAGGGTTCGACGGCATACCGTCTGGTTAGGGATCATGGCTTGATGAGATTCACTGGTCACTGGCCATGGTCAAACACAAATGACGTTTCGGGAACGCTACAGCTCCCTTGTTCGCAACAACGTTGTCAACAATGAAGTCGTAGTGCTGCCGAAACTCATTTGTGTTCGGTCATGGTTAGTGACCAGGGTATCTCGTCAATACACAGGTTGTCAAGAGCTGAAGTGCACCCCCCCCCCACCACCACCACCAAGAAAAAACTTTTCTGTTAATGATAAGGAATGTGTAGCTTATACGCGCACATGCGCAGTTTTGCCGTGGTGGTGTGACACTTTTATTAGAGCAACCTTCCTATTAGGCGTTCAGTACGTCCTGGGCCAAGGCGGCGAGGGCACGTTCCAGCCTCAGATCCAGGGAGGCGAGTCAGATGGGCCACGGTGGGGGTGGGGGAAAGGATAGGTGGGGGACTGGAAGGCTATACCGGTACACTTCCACACCTCAGTGCTGTGGGGACGCCTTCGTCCCCTGCGTTCACTTTCCCGCATTGCACCCCCTACGGTAGTTAGCTCCTCCGCAACGCACTCTTCTCAGTTGGGTTACTGTAACTAACTGGGGAGGGCGCTCGCGTCGCAGCGACACCAGCGCCACGGATGGCGTTTTGCTGCGCGCTCGCGGGGAGCTACGGGGTCTCTTCTCCTTGGGTTCGGGATCGCAAGCGGACGTTTCCGCAGGCCATGCGAGTCGTCCCAGCGGAGACCTTCACGCCGCCTTCGGAATACCGCGGAAGACTGCGTGCACGCTGTCGGCGTGACCTCCGCTGCAAGACCTGTCTCAAGTGCATGAAGACCAGGAGACTCCTCCATAGCATGTAACTTGCAGGCGCGGGGGTCTATTTAAGGTTGGGGGGATGTGGGGACGCCTTCGTCCCCTGCGTTCACTTTCCCGCATTGCACCCCCTACGGTAGTTAGCTCCTCCGCAACGCACTTTTCTCAGTTGGGTTACTGTAACTAACAGGGGAGGGCGCTCGCGTCGCAGCGACACCAGCGCCACGGATGGCGTTTTGCTGCGCGCTCGCGGGGAGCTGGGGTCTCTTCTCGGGTTCGGGATCGCAAGCGGACGTTTCCGCGCGCCGCTCCGCTCTTCGTCGACGGGCGCCTCTTGGTTGGAACTTGCTTCCGCCGAGCCCGTCCCGCTCGGCCTCGGAGTTTATCCCTTTGCCCTAGCGTGGGCCAACGTTCGCTCGTAACCTTGCTGGTGAGTCGGACATCCTCGATTCCTCAGTGTATTTTGTTGCTAGCTGGCGTTATTGTTGTTATAGCAATAAATGCCTTTGTGTCAGCCAGTGTGTCGTTCCTTTGTTCCCGCAGAGCAAGGCCCGCCGTGGTCGGCGTGCGCTCGGTAGCGTACGCGATCACGGGGTGGGGTCCGCGCGGTTTTGAACTGTGTCAGCCGCGGTTAAACGGGGAGAACGTATTTATCTCCCCAATTTCAACCCCACAGTGCCCACACACATATGCAGACATAGAACACTGTCTTACACACAGCCTTCCAGGTAGAGTCTGTCCTTGCGTATGATGCCGTGAATTTTGTATCTTGTGTTGCCTTTTTTATTGCTGCTTTATGAGCGCTCCAAGCGGGCCACACTCTTGTATTATCTCCGAGGAGGTAGGCCGCTTCGCCCGAGAGAGAAATGGATGGCGCCTGCTGGAGGCCATTCAGGCGACGTGCCTCGATGACCCCCGCCTCAACTGTTGACTGCGATAAGCACCACGTTCGTCCAGGGCCGTCTCTAAAAAGGGCCCCGAATGAGCTCACGGGCACCGCCCTGCAAGAGAGGGAGCATGCTACTACACACTATAGCCGGATAAAACTCAAGTCCGCAGCGAAATTTTGCCCACATTCGGGACCGCCGCACAGAATTCTTCCACGACAAAACGCACTCCCTGTTAAAACTTTTCTGGTTAAATAACAGGACGCTAATCACAAGAAAAAAAGTTATAAGCTTGTGGGATCGTCATAACCCGTGTGACGGTGTGCTAATTAGGTGGCACTTCGCCCACATATCGCGGGTTCGGGCCGGAGCAAACTGAGGGCACTGCCAGCGTTTGGTGCGCGCCTGCGCTCTCGCTCCGAAGGAAGGAAGGTGCAGTTGTTCGGAAGCACGAGTGTTTATTACACAGAAAGCTGCATTACATAACACTGCACTGATCCCCATACCTCGGTACAGCCCATAGCCCCGCCGCAGCACCCGAAAGCGGGCCCGCGGAGCCGCGCGCGCAAAGCAAAGACTACCTACGCGCGTGGCGGCACAGCTAAGGGCGATCGCACGCCGCGCGGCCAACCAAAGGGTTAAATCGCGCGCAACGCAACACAAGGGAGGATGGGGTATACGCGGAGCACATCTTGACATCGCAGGTCGCACGTCGATGGCTCATCGCGCGTCGTCGCCGGCAATGGCCGGCGATGACGGAGAACCAGCCAAATGAGGCCCTCCCGAATCCGGAGCGCGTCGGCGCCGCACAGGCGGGCTACACGACTCCTGAGGTTCGGGCCTGGACTCAAGCATACATACTAGATGTGCACGTCAAAGCACCCGCGCTCTTGGGCCCCGGCAAAGGCCGAGGCACCCGGGAGCCAAACTCTACGCACCTTTCTGCTGCCCGAGTCGGTGGCGATCTCTCCGTTCATTTCCCGCTCGGGACCTCTCGCCGAAACAACGCCCCCAACTGTCACTCGGTGTGACCCAATGGGGAAGCGAGGTCGAAGCGGGAAGAACGGAAGGGAGGGTGATTTACTGCGGTTCTCCAAAGAGCTTCCCTTGCAAGGGAGGACAAGCAGCGTGGCTGCCCGCATTCCGCTCGCGGACACCCTACGGGGGGTCTCTAACGAACGAAACGGCAGAAGCGGGCGCACACTCGGGTAGCCCAAGAAGCTCAATCCCCACAAGCTCTAGAATTCTGATACCTGGCTTGTAAAAGTCAAACATTAAAAAACCGATTTCGCGTACTGCTGCGATTGGCTAGCATAGTAATAGAGGACGGCTCGGGCCGTGGCGCAGTTGCTGTTTCAAAGTAGTATCCCACTATAAGTGGCATGAAATCAGCCCGCATAATCGGCGCCCCGCAGTTGCAGTGTCTGTGGGCTCGGGGCTGGACTAATAGCGGCGGGAAGACTCCTTGAGTGATTCTGGCCGAAGATGATTTGCGGAGCAATTAGTAAGAAATAAGTGCTACTCAGTGGGAGCGCAAGGAACTTCCACACCGTACAAATCGCCACCGCACCCTTCCGAGAAATTTACCTGGGAATCGCAAAACATGAAATGCACGCAAGAACGATAGGTCGTGCCGCAATTCTGACTAGTGCGAACCTCGCGAGACTAAAACTAGCGTGAATGCTTGTTCCCCGGACGACGCTTTGCGACGGTCCTTCTTCTGTATGGGGACTCGCGGCAGGTTGAGAATTTCTAGTAACTGAATATAATAAAATTGGATCATCAACCTTATGATATCGATAACTGTATATAACGGATGGTGTAGGTGATAATTATGTCGTTTGACAGCCTGGCGCGACAGATTGGCTATGAAGGGCAGCGTAATGGAGGGCTTCATAATAATTTCGACCGCCTGGGACGGGCGCCTTTTGCGCTTCGCGTCTATCGAAGCGCGGCTGAGATTGAACGCGGTTCCTCTGGGCCAAGCTCTCTAACCACAGAGCCACCGATGTTATCCTGCTGAGAATTGTTCTCAGAAACACTGGTAGACGGTCACTGACAGAAAGCTGGTAGCTTAGTTTTTTCAAATTGTCGATGAACGCGCGCAGAAAAAAACATGTAAAAAGTATTCATGTAAATGTGTACTCGTCAGTATGTCACATAGGTTGAATGTCAGGAATGTAAAAACACTGCAGTGCGCTATTCAGTGTGACTGACTAATTGTTTAAAGTGCAAAATATTAGCAATGAAAGTTGTGTTTATTCCAGTTGTAATTCAACACGCCTGGACCCGAGAATCGTAATTGCATGTTTGGGTACAGCGTAGCTTTCAGTTGAAGCATCCTTAATTTTTGGGCTGAAATAGTCCAACGTTGTGGGAACAGTTGTATGTACGCGCGGGGACTGGTTGGTGGTGGTGGTGAAAACATTTATTAAAAAGAGACAGGAGGTATGTTTGGATCAGCCCTTAAGGGACTGATCCTTACAAACACTAGGTGGAGGTCCCTAGTATGGGACCCCAGTGGCGGTGGCCGCCGCCCGGGCGCGCCCGACTAAGGCTTGTTGAGCCGGTAAGTCGTGGCAGCCGAGCAAGGTCGCCTCCCAGTCCTCCCGGGTTGGGTTGGGGATGGGGGGAATAGCCGGGTTGGAGGGGCAGGCCCACACCATGTGATAGGTGACACGGCACTACAGTGCGGGCAGCTGCCGTTAAAGGAGGGGTCAAAAGTGTGCTGCCGGGCACAGCAAAGTATTGGTGAGAAGACGGAGAAGGAGCCGCTCATCCGCCTTCTTCAGGCCTTTACATGGGCGAGGGTAAAGGCGATGACTGTCTTGATAATAGGTTGTAATATCTTTTGAAGGTATAAATCGGATTAGGATCGGGTTCCTGATCGGGTGGGGAGGAGAAAACAGCCCGGTGAGAGAGCGCGCGGGCGGCTGCGTCTGCTGCGCAATCGAACCAGAAGGTGTACACGATTCCAGTGTGACGCTTTCGTCAAAGGAGCTACTACTGGGTCTAGTTGGAAACACTTTCTTCAAGAAATTCTTGAGCGCTATCACAATACGGAAAGGGATGAACACACAGGACGAAGCGCTTTCTAACAACTGTTTATTCTCTGAAGTACCATGAATACGCACACATATTGACATCATATCATACACAGAGGAGGGAAGGGCGCACGGCACTGGCAGGAATGATATGAAGGATAAAACGAAAAAAAAAAAACAGGAAAAGAAAACGACCAACACGTGCGCTCACTACAGCCGCAGATTGCTATTCTTGAGGTAGGTTAATTCAGTTCCCCCTAACATCACCGAAGGCGAGCTGACGCATTTCTTATCTGGAGCAACATGCATTGCGAAAGCTTCGATAATTTCACGTTCCCGTCTGTTTCTAGCCCCACCTATTACCTCGGTGCTTTTTGGCAGTGGTATGCACTTAAAGTGTGCACAATGAGGTGCCAGATTCCCGGATTTTGCAAGTTGTTCACATGATCTTTCGTGTTCTCTAAGCTTCTTGTTATGACACCTGCCCGTCTGCCCTACGCACGTTCGTCGACAGTTGAGCGGAATGCTGTAAATGACGTTTTCATCACACTCTACCTAGGTGAATTCGTTGTACAACATGAACTGGTGGGCGAGTTGGTCTGACATATTTTCTGAATTCGTGTTTGATGTTGCACCCACGTTTCTTTTTGTGGTCTTCATTCTTTTTACACATTCCAATGAGCTTATTGCGAGCTGAAAAAACTACCTGAACTCCGTACTTGTTAGCTGTCCTCCTTATTCTGTGGGAGATGATATGAATGTACGACATCACAACAGGGCGCCCCTCGTAGCTCGTTTTTTTTTTAGTTTTGTGGGACCGAGTAGCTTTTCTTAGTAAGCTTTCAGCAATGCCGCCAAGTAGCTGCTCCGGATAGCCGCTCACCCTCAATCGGGAGACCTGTTGATCAACGCTATGAATTATCGAGTGGGGGCAAGATTTTTTAGAGCGCAGCTCTTAGGCGCCCGTTTCTGCATTTCGAGGCGTCGCCGTTGTCCGTTGTAACCAGCAGTGGACACCCTTTAAGCTGCGAAAGAAATGGAGCGGGAGCTTGGAAAGGAGAAAGTAAAAGCGCAACCTCCTCCCCCCCTTAGCAAGCGGCGCGCCAGTGGGGGGCACAGCTGTGCATAGCAACCGTGACGTCACACAGTAGCGGTAGAACTAGCGCGCGCGCGTCGGCGGTGGCAGCTACACCGCTGCTCCTTCGCCAGACGTCTCGTTGCAGTCGAGTGAGCGCTAGTCCTGTTGTTTCTCTCTTCTCTGCTGCCCCTGTTTTTTAAGCATGAAATGCTTTTAGCTCCCGTTGTCGGCAGTGTGGTGACGTCACGCCGAGACCGAGAGCCAACATCCGGGCACTGAATTCCACTCATCCGGGAGCTGGAACGAGAGCATCCGGACACCGTACGAGATTTAACGAGACTCTACGAGAGAGGGCCGTGGGGGGCCGCTTCCGCGCCGTCCCCAAGGATGGCGCTGCGGTCCCACACTCGCATATGTAAAAGACCGGCCGCTGGGCCTTCAGATCATGACGTTTGCCCCTTTGGCAGGCAGGTGTATACACGATCGCGGAGTATTAGAACGCGCTGCTTATAGATTCTTGTCAGACCGGCGTCTCGTCCTGTCCGCATCGTCCTGCATTTCAATGCTGCCACCATCACAGCTGTTTAAGCCGAGCAATGAAGCCTTATGAAGGGGAGGGAGGAAGCGTCTTGCGGAAAGCGACCGCTTTGCGAGTGATACGCCACAGCAGAAGACTGCTCGCCGCTGCCGACAACGCCATGATTATGCGGCCGCTCCCGAAGGCGACCAGGCCGCCAGGGTTCGCGGCTGCCTACCTAAGCCCGCACTATTGCAGGCGATCGCTTCGACGCAACAAGAAGAGTGTGGTGTGGTGTGGTAAACACTAGACACATTTCAAGATTTTGACTAGTACCATCTACAACCAATGTGTTATGCCCGTAAACATTTCATGCTTACTCTACTCTCGGTTGCGGGAGAGGCAGATTTTTTTTGCTCTGTATATTACTTTCCTTGAGACGTATGGCTCCGAAGCGGTCCAGTGATTCTGAGCCAAGCGGTTCGGGGAAGCGGTTAGAGGGTGGACCACAAGGATTTCGCCAAGCACACTTAGAATTTCCAAAGTGTTTTCGGTATTTTCTTGAGGGAAGGAAATGCGCAGTATCTGTCTGCCACAGCTGGGGGCTTGTAAAGCAGGCGGAAAAATTTGTAAATTGGTTCTTGAGGAAAGGAAATACGCAGTATCTGTCTCACACATTCCGGTGTACACCTGAACCAGAAGGAAGGCGCATAACGGCCATCTTGGAAAGGTGGACACATCAATCGTGCTTTAAGCTACGTGGCGGTAGTGACAGATTTGCGCTGCATGCTTTGGCATTGACAACGTTGTGCCAGAAACGCTGCCACCTGCGAGGGTGGCATGGTAGGTGGGGACTTTAGATATAAAGACAAGCGGGAATTTCTTACCACTTATTCGGGAGAACATCCCGCTCCTCTCGCTCCTCTCGCTCGTAACAGCTCCTACAGCTCTGACAACTTCGCGAAATACTTGCACAGACCTAGTCTTTGAGAACCAGGCAAGCTTCCTTCATGAGAATCAAGAACTTTTAGTGGAGTGTTTCTTGAAGGAGGAATATGTATAAAAAATAACAAGTTGTCTGTAATGGTACATGCATGTCTTGCTCGAATTCTTTGCCTCAATCTATCGAAAAGCTAAAACAGCTGATGAGCTGCGCTAGTTACGCATTAGGAAGCAACGTAATCATCGGCAATTTGTTACAGCTAGTTTCAGGCAAGACGTTGCTACAGCTCGCTTTACAATTCTAAAATGACTGGAGTCAAACTGCAACAGCGGTTTTTCCGCCCTGGGCTTGTAAGCCCAGCAAGTGCAGTTTTCGCTGCAAGTCACGAGCAGGACTAGGAATCTAACCTGACAGCTCTTTGGGGATTCTGAAGTGAACTGAAGGCCAGGAAAAGCTATCTTCCATTCATAATACCTTCCACGTTTATGGAGCCAGTTGGGCTGTTGAGAAGGCAATGCAGGCAATCAACAATGTACCTAAAGGAAGTTAAGATATTATGCGTATTTAGGGTGCTCGATATCCTCCGATTACCCTGCGCCAAAAAAATGTCAGACGACGCAGGTGCCAAACAAGATGCAATCCTTATGCCTCCTTTATGCAAAAACAATTCACCTTCAAATTCCACGTAGGAGAAGCACAGGTAGCGTTCAAACAATTCGAGGAATTAGTTAACATTCAATCCTCAATGGTTTGGAAACCTGACAGTTCCGAAGTGTTCAATAGATTCTTCCGCAGCTTTCAAGGCGGCGCTTCGTGGAATGCTATAGTACATGTCCACCACATCAACTGAAAGGTACACCACCGGGGGGCTTGATCTCAAAAATCTATGATTTCCTCACATCCTTTAACCATACATGGGTCCCGAATCAGGAGGATCGAAAGATGGGATCTTAGGAATTGAGTCAAGCAGAGTTGCTAGGTTCCGCGGTCTTCAACGATGACCCTGAAAGGCATTTTTTCTTTGTGCGTCTTGATTATGAAGAAGGGCTTTAGACAGGTCGTCTTGCACTCTGTGATGTGTTTCTGCAGCTTATCATTGCCGGTGGAACCGAATTTCAAAGCCACACTGTTGCGGAGTTAGGCAAAATTCATTTTGCTGATTTTTGCGGGATCAAAGTTCTTTGTTAGTCCTTCCAACGCCTTACTCTGATACACGCCTGTCAATGACCACGAACGGGCCTTTCTTGTCGGAGGTCATCAGGCAGAGGCTGCTGTTTTCTGAAAGTTGATGGTATCCGTACAGCGCATACAGGGCATACAGCGCGTACACGGTGGCTGGTTTTTCTGCGCGATCTTTGAGCTTTTTGAGGACATCAGTGCGGATGTGCTTGGGCAGAACAGGCAGGAGGTCGGGGCCAGCGGGTTTATGGTTGCTGCGGTATAAAGTGTCATTACGCAGCGCAAACCGGCGCATAGCAGGGTCAGACGGGGAAGAGCTGATGCGGTCGATTATAAAGCACTGCTGGGAACTTCTTCGCTGTTCTTCGCCAGTTCGAACAATAGCGGAGTGAGAACAGGCCGGCGTCGCAGTCACTGCCAGAATGATCAGAAGGTCCAACGGGATACCGGGAGGGGCATTCGGCATCTGTGTGTAGCCGACCGGACTTATAGGCCATGGTGTAATCGAAGTCTTGTAGGCGTAAAGCCCAAGTACCTAAAGTCAGCCCCTAGGACCTTTTAGGGAAGGCAACCAGCAAAGCGCACAGGGGTCTGCGACAACCGTAATATGGCGGCCGTATAAATACAGGCGAAAGTTCCGGACGCCAAACACGAGGGTGAAGCACTCTCGTTCCATGATGAAGTAATTTCGCTCTGATGCAGGGAAGAAGCGGCTGGCATAGGCGGTGACACGATCAGACCCGTATTGCGGCTGAGGGAGGATGGCGCCGATTCCATGATCTCTGGCGTCAGTGCAGACTCCAGTGGGGGCGGCCACATGGGATGTGCCAAGACTGGCGGGGTGGGGAGCCTCGGGATCCGCGCGGCAGATGAGCTGGCTTTGAGGGGTCCCCATGAGAAAGTCATGTACTGTTTGAACAGATCACTGAGGAGGCGGGCGATGTGGGCAAAGCCTGGCACGAGAAGCTCCGCACGTCGTTGCAGGAACGTGGCATAGGGAAATCTTTATCGGCTTGGATCTTGGCTCGATCAGGATGAACACCCGTGGCGCCGAAAACATAGCCCTAGATTGTTACCTGACGACGCGCGAAACAGCGTTTGGAAGAGTTGAGCTGCAGGCCAGCATGACGGAGAAGTGAAAGAATCTTGGAAAGGTCATCGAGGTTGCAAGGGTTCCTACTAGGCCGTTAACCTCCTTTGATCTCGGAGCTCCCGGTAGCGCACGCCACGTGCGACCGTCTTTAGGGCGCCACCGCGGATATGCAAAGGACAAAACACAGCACGCGACGCTTTGCCAAGCGGCCCCAAAAGAGCACTGGCTGAAGAGATGGTCTGCGACCGCTGCCGTTTGTCTTGGTTTGGCGATTGACGAGCAAGATGCTAACAACGAAAGCAAAAGCAGAGTAGAGTTAGTTTTTGGGCTGGTTGGTGTTGTAGATTGAAGTTAATAGTTTTCCAGCGCAACGGTACATGGCCAGAGAGAAGAACAAGAAGGACGACTGAAGAAGCTGGAGAATGGATTAGATAAATGAAATTTTTGTGGCCACTGTGACCTAGTGAAGTTGAGGTATTTTTCTCGCATTACAAGGATGTGCCCCGATTTTGTTAGTCGTTGTCGAGGTGGCTATCGACGGTCGCACGTTAAATGCGTTGGTGGACACAGCAGCAGACTATTCAGTGATTAGTGGACCGTATGCAGCTGAGTTAAAGAAAGTGACAGCCGCTTTGGACGGTCCACAAATACGCACCCCCTGAAGGCCGCCGTGAGAACAAAACTGCGCGATGAAAATGGGACGAAAAAAACGTAGCGCTAGCTGACTGAGCTCATCAACAAAGAATTCCGGGGGGTTTTGGTGGAGGCGCCCGTGTGCTGTGCGATGTTAGTGCACGTTAAATATCCCTAGATGGTGGAAATTAAGCCGGAGCCCTCCACTACGGCACCTTTTTTACTCTTTCTTCTTCCACTCCAGCCTTCCTCCCTCCCCTTCCGGCGCGGTTCGGATATCCACCGAGGTGTGAGCGAAGTATACTGCGCCATTTCCTTTCCTCAAAATCCAATTCTCACTTTTTCTGCCGCCTTCTTAATGTTGGATTGGATTGGAGAAACTTTATTGATCTCAAACTCCAGTGCGGTGGGATTAAGGCCCCTTAATGGAGGGCGACCTTTCCCACCCAGTCCTCAAGCTTGGCTTGCGTGTTCTTGTCGGGCTTCTTCAGGAGCCTAAGCCAGGCCTCCCTGGAGGGAGCTGGTAGAATTTCTTTTGGAGGTGGATTTTCGTTACAGTTCCGTAGGATGTGTTCTTCTGTTGCTATGTTACCGAAGTGTAAGCTGTTGGGATCGACGGGGTATGTGGTAATTTTAGACAAAAGAATGGGGGCCGTGACTCTCCCAGTTTGGTAGAGAGAGAGAAACTTTAATGAATAAAGGAGAAGTCTGCCTGGTTGTGCGCCTAGCATGCTACTCCAGATCGCAATTTGGGCTCTACGTAGGTTTCTGGCCTGTTGTGGGGTAAGGCCTGGGTGAGGTGCAGGGTAAAGTTTTCGCGCCCCACGGAGTTGATTGGTCATTTCCCGGTCAGTGAAAGTTTCGTTCGTGTGGGACTCCGAGATACTCCCCGATACCTCTCGGTTTACTAGAGTTCGGGCAGATCGGTTCGCCTTCTGGTTTCCCGCATTTCTCTCGTGTGCAGGGAACCAAATAATTTTCACGCGGCTTCTCCTTTGGCTGTGCGTGTCAAGGCTTTCGCCCGCGCGAGGCGCCAATCGCTATGGTCGTCTCCTGTCATGTTCGCCGGAAGATGGCGCACGTGCTGGGCGTATCACCAGATATCGGGAATGGGCACTCGCTCTTCCGTCAGTGTATGATGGCGAATGTGTAGTCGGGGAAGAAGGCAGCGACCCGACGGGGTCTTTGAGAGTCCTTTGTAGTGGTTCGTCAAGTGTGCTTCTCGAAGCTCCGCGGAGGTGTTGGCCATCCCCAGGCCCAGGATGCGCTGGTTGGACGTGGCGGCCGGGAGGACGAGAGCAAGCATGTAAATTTTACAGAGAATTACCTCGAGGGCGGTCTCGTCAAATCTGCGAAGGTGGAGGTAAGGAGTTGGGTACAATACTCGACTGGTTGCGAATGCGTGCGCCAGCCGCAAGGCGTCTTTGCACCGTAACCTCCCGTTGTTATCGGAAACCCGGTGGACCATGCCGCCCACCTGGTTCCCACCTTGCGCAATTTGGCCAGTGTTCTGTCGACTCGGCGGTGTTTCGGAATAAAGAGACCGTGTAGGCTGACATCATCGTGTTTTGGGATGGGTCCGCTCGCTAGGGAGAGTTAGATTTTGGTAGTGCACTTCGGCGAGGGGCGATTGTGAACAAATTCCGATTTGGCCGGGGAGCATTTAAGGCTGCAGCGGCGGGCGTAGGCGTCCACGACCTCCGCCACTTGCTGCAGGTTGGCTTCAATGTCTCCAATCGATCCGTGTTTAGCTGAGATGGTGATGTCGGCATACGGCGCGTGCTGCATGCCTTCGATATTCTCCATCTGAGGCGGTAGTTTCATCAGTGCCAAATTGAATAGTTGCGCTGAGAGGACCGCGCCATGCGGGGTACCTCTAGTACAATTGGTAGGGGCCGTGTTCTTCATCTTGTATCCCGATGTACGATTGCCGGGAGGAGAGGAATTGCCTAACGTTGTGAGACGTGTTGTCTCCACAGCTGGTTTGGGAGCGGTGCGTCGCGCTAGCGCGGCCTGCAGCTGATGTGACAGCTCCTGAATTTGGGGCTGCTGGGCAGCGATAGTGGCCCCGAGGGCCGTGGGTATGGGGTCTGGCGTGTGGGGCTGCGATTTCCAGCTTACCGGTGATGTGCTGATGGAGGCGGGGGCGGTGGACGCCTCGGACTTGGGTAGAGGCGGGAAGGAGACGGAGCGGTGGCGGCTGGCAGACCGGGCACCACGGGAGGCAGAGCGTTGGCGGGGCGGGCAGGCCGGGAGTTGTTGAGGATGGGCCCGGTTGGAGTCGTTGGGGGAAAAGGGGCTTGGAGGTGGCTGGGGGTGACGACGGGCGTTCCGGTCGAAACGGTGCCTGCACGAGCGCGAGCCCGTGATGTGCGACCCCTTGCACAAGATACAGCAGGACACGCAGGACGGAAGTTCGACTGCATTGCGGGCCTGGCCGCAGCGGTGGCAGAGGGCAGACTTGGGCTTCGTACAGACGTACGCGCGGTGGCGTGGAGCCCAGCAGTTCGTGCAGGCCTCAGCTTTAGGGCGGTACGGATCGCAACGGTAGATCCCGCAGTTGAAGACGATGGTGGTGGTACCGACGAAGGTAATGGGGATTGATTTAGAACGCCCCACTTGACGCGCGTCGGAGATGGCGTAGGGGTCGTTGACATGGCGTAGGGGTCGTTGACATTCACTGATTGCAAGCCTTGGACTATTTCACCCGGGGCTTTGGAGTCGACGGCGTTGTATATGCTGCCGCAGAGGGTGTTGTCGGTGCGGTTATGTAGGCACGCAGGGGGTAAGAATTGGGACCCAAGCGGAGTTCCGAGACCCGGAGGTATAGACAAGCGCGCGGCTCAGATGGGGTGCTGACAGTGAGGGAGTTATTGTACGTATTGATCCGTACACGGTCGGCTGTGCGGGCGGTGGCGTAGTCGATGTTGGCGAGGGAACAGCGGACTTGAAGCAGGGCTCCGTAGGTGGTAGTGCGGAGGTCAAGCCCTCCTCCCGGTCTGAAGACGATTTTGAAGTCCTCCGCTGGGAGGCGAGGGAAGGGAGCATGACGACGTAGAGTGGCAGTACCGGAGGTGTTGGTGGTGGAGGGTGGAGGAGAGGTCGTGGATGCGTTCGAGGCAGGCGGGGATGAGACTCTGGGCTGGTGTGCCGCGGCTGCACGGTGTGCCTTCACGGCACGCACCCAGTGTGAGTCGGCTGTAAACTCGGCAGGGGTGATAGAGACAGACGCCTTCAACTTGGTGGGCCATGTTGGCTCCTTGGAGGTCTGCGAACGGCAGCGGCGCAGGCGGCGAAGCCGGGCCGCGATGGCCACGGTGACCGCAGCAGTGCGTCGCGCGCTAGGCTTAGCGCGTCGGCGGCGTGGAGCAGCAGAAAAATGGACTAAAATAGTCGAAAGTGGACGTAATCAGGGTTCGAAGGTGTCAAACGGATCCTCTCACCTTCACGGATGCGTTGCCAAAGTGTCGCAAAGAAAGGATGAAGAAATCCGATGAAATGGAGTCAAAGCGCGGAGTCCATGCGAGGCACGTTCGTTAAGCTCCGCGTCCGAGTAGTGTCCTGGCAGGGTGGGCGCGCTGCCTATCCAGTGACCGGAGCGCACTCAACGTTACAGACGCCAAGCCGCGTATAGTTGCCCGATACGCCGTAGCTCTCGCTCTGTAACCAGGTTCAGCAGTAGTTGAACCGCCTTTTCACCGTTCTCTCAATAGGTATGCTATCCTGTTTTGCATCGCCCATGAGCAATTCCTGTTAGTTACTTAAAGATGCTTATGACACCGCTTTAATTCGCTCGCCTTACATGCTTAGGTCATGTGCTCTTGTAAATGTCAATGCATCCGGTAACCGTGGCTTGTGTACATACGTAAATAATTTTTTTCTAAACAAAGAAGAGATACTGCCTTCTTCCCAGCAGGTGTCTGCAACTTCATTTGGCTTCGAGAATGGAAAGCGCTGCCCACAGCCGACGGCCTTGCAGCATGGAGCGTGGGGCGCTCCGCCTCACGCTCGCAATGCGGTAGAACTGAATCCAAATCATGCTACTTATGAATGCCCAGTCGCACGGAATTTTTGGCGTTTAGTAACACGCATATTTCAAGTTTGTGTGCAATGGCAGAGGCGCCACAGAGATGCCATTGTCGAGATAATAACGTGCATTGGTGCATATGTGCTGTTGAAACAGAGGGGGAGGCCCGCAGAAAGCTATGTTTCCCCTGCTGTATCGTCTGAGAACATTATTACTTGATCGAGGAACTTTTTATACTATGAGAAAGAAGCCTTCCTTCTGCGCTGGTCGACGAGGTTCATTTTCGTCGGAAACAGAAGAGTGACCGTGCCCATCCTTTCGTTCTAGGAAGGTTGGTGAGTGTTCGTAATTATTACCTGCACTGTACATGCTATACTTACTGCAGCTGGATAAAGCCAGCTCGTGCAAACTCACACCATATAACTGACGAAACTGTGATGTTATTACATGTATAACCTAGGCCATAGTGCACATTTGTTTCGAATATTATGTACGTTATATTGTGATACCCATTGAAATCAGTACAATCTTGAGAACCAGATGAACGTGTCCTTTGTACGGCAGATTTTTTGGAAATAATAAATTCTCCTAA
Organism: Amblyomma mixtum; assembly: GCF_055824585.1. Lineage (NCBI taxonomy): Eukaryota > Metazoa > Arthropoda > Arachnida > Ixodida > Ixodidae > Amblyomma > Amblyomma mixtum. The sequence continues at coordinate 135,376,183 of NC_143012.1, forward strand.
ATCGGCGGACGCGGTTTTGCGCAGCGCGGCTCTCTCCATCATTCCTCCTCTCTGTTGTCTGCACGCGGCACCGATTGTGAATCAGCTCGGGTGTGCCGTCATCACTGTTTCAATTTTGCGTCATCGTATCACGTCATTTCGCACGCCGGTGGCCCAGGTTCGACTGCCACCTGGACACCAATTTTTTGCCATTTTTATTCAATTTCCTTTTCATTCTGTCTTATGATGTCATACGACCGATGACGTCACAGGGGACCAACTTCCGGCGGCATATTTTGCGGACACTTCTGGCGTCAACACAGCTAGCCTTCTAGTGCTTTCACATCAATAACACCGATTCCCGTCTGCTTGCGTAACCGTTAGGTTATATTCTGATTTGCTTTCGATCCACAATCGCCGTTCAAAAGCCGTGAGAGAAGCACAGAGCCGACTCGATGCGAGTGTACAGCGGAAAGAACGACGGTGGCGACTTCTCAGCCCTCTGCTGGGCCTTTGCAGTGCGCGCCGATGCTCAGGGCATTTCGAACCCGTGATTAGGGCTACCGCACTTTCTTCACATCATTCAGCTTCTCCTGCCCGGCTATGTGCGGAACGCGATTTTATACAAAGCAGCGGGCTGCTCACGCTGACGCAGAATACATTCTCTCCTAACATTGGATACAGCCCGAAGACGACAACGGACGGAGAAAATTGTCAAGCTAATACAGCGTGCCTTTTAAGTGCTTCTCGGTCCGTCTTAAAAACGCACATGCACCGAATAGCTATTTTTGCGATCATTTTGCATTCCCTTGGACACGAATTCTCGGAGCTGCTGAGTTTCGGCAAAATGCCAGTTCAGGATAAGAATATCAGATTCGTCTGTGTGCGCCTTCCTCACAACCTCGTGTCTCTAGGCGGTGCGAGCCGGGATCAGTCCACTTGAACGAACGTCATCGGCATGCGGGTCTGTGCCCTGCTGACGCTTTTCTCGTCCAATATCCCACGGGGCAGCGAAGCGCGAGGCTGGCTGGCACCGGACGCCCTGGAACGTGTCCAGAACTGTGTCGCTTGCGGCGCCGGTGCGTCAGAGATGCGCCGCTAATTTCTGCTTTTTCATTTGGCTCCCTCGTGAGGGCTTGAAACGAAGCTTTGCTTTTGCGTGCAATTTCATTCAAAGATTCTTCTCCATGCACGGACCGCCGCATTTGCTTTGGGTTTCCTGGATTCTGCCGTGTGTTTTAGGCGGGTCATATCTCTCGCCTTCTCACAAAGTGTGCTTTTCCTTAAACCTCTAAGTATTCCTCGTGCCTCATGCTGGTACTAAGGCGCGCTCGGATGTAAATATTTCTGTTGCAATTTCTAAAGAGTGAGCAACTTGCGGGAACATCATCTTCATCATCATCATAATCAGCCTGACTACGCCCACTGCAGGGCAAAGGCCTCTCCCATGTCTCTCCAACTAACCCTGTCCTGTGCCAGCCGCGGCCACATATCCCCGCACACTTCTTAATCTCATCCGCCCACCTAACTTTCTGCCGCCCCCTGCTACGTCTGCCTTCTCTCGGAATCCACTCCGTTACCCTTAAGGGCCACCGGTTATCTTGCCTTCGCATTACATGCCCTGCCCAAGCCCACTTCTTCCTCTTGATTTCCACTAGGATGTCATTAACCCGCGTTTGTTCCCTCACCCACTCCGCCTTCTTCCGATCTCTTAACGTTACACCTACCATTTTTCTTTCGTTACGTTGTCCTCAACTTAAGCTGAAAATGGAAATCAGAAAGTGGGCAAAAGGACAAACAGCTTAATGGGAGTGATGGAGATGGAAGTATGCGACGAAAAAGGCTTATAGTGACCAGCCAGGACCAGGCCAGCCAGGAAAGTAGCGACTTGAATGGCGCAGTGGGCGCCGCATTCCTGGACGCATTAGCTGTGAACAGTGTGGCTATAGGGTCGGCCGCACCCGGTGCGGAAGCGCTGCGCGACCCCCGCCCTTGAAGCATCGCATCACCACTTCTTCAATCCTCATGGCTTGCTCTGACGTCGGGTTCGTTCTGCACCCAACGACTTGGTGCGAGCGAAGGCATTTTTTTTCTATTTCTTTTTTAACACCCAGACGTAGCGGACGTACGAACGAGTGATAATTCAGTAAAAGATGCCATCAAAAGAGCGAAACAGGCAGAAAATCATGCGCATGCATTTTTATTATTTGTTCTTTTTTTTAGAAAGCACTTGCAAGTTGCGATGCAATAAACAGAGAAAGCGGTTGCGACTATTTTGCGTATACGTCATGCACAGCGCAACCAGCGAATAAAACGTGAGAACAAGCAGAAGCGCCTTCCTGTGCCCTGCCACCTTGTGTACGTGTTTCTTTAGCTGGTTTCACCAGTCCAGCGTAAGAAATAATGGAAGTTTTAGCATGCACAAAACGATTGCACTTACAGCCGTAGGAATGACTAAGAGTAAACGAATGGCGAATGCAAACATTGTCAGGCCATGCACACTCACCGTCAAAAGTAAATGGAAGGCGAGTTTGTTAAAAAAATTAATTTCTTTAAATCTAACGCATAATGGTCAATATTTGTTGGTGAAGAGTGCAATTCGCAAAATCACAATTAGTCTGCACATATGTATCAAAGGATAGAAGAATTGGGGCGCCAATGAATAATTTTTTTCGGGAATATTGCCTTCCATTTACTTTTGACGGCACCTGTACGTTATCACGCGCGCAGGGATATATGCACATATAGGAAGGACAAGTCAGAACGAGAGAGACAAATCTACGGCTCAAGGGCAATTCCAACACAAAGCAAAGAACTTAAGTCAACAAATAAACAAGCCATCCATCAAGACTTCGAATGACATACACAGAAAACAAGAAACTTGGAAAAGTCACAAGGAACAAAGAATTAAGTCTGCCAGGCATAAGAAGCAGGCTAGCATATATCACTCGATTTATACGTTAAACGATCAAGAACCCACCGATATACACAATGTGCGAACGCATACAAGCCTTTTTTTTTTCGTGTACATGATAACGAAAATACCATGGTTATTTTAAAAGCGGACACTCAGGCAAAAAGTGCAAAATTTTTGTTTTCTGGTCTTGAAACTGTAAAGTTTCGGGTCACTTGATCAAAATCGGTGCTTTTAGCTAGTTCACTTTCAATCGATAATAATGCCAGATCTGAAAGCCTAGGCGTACCCGGTGTTGATCTCAAGAAGTTTTTGAGTAGTTTCAGCTTGGAAAAACTCCTCTCACACGATGCCACAGCACACATATCGCGAGAAATACTTGCAATCCTAATAAAAGGGTGGCAAGGGAGTCTACAAAATCCCACTCCGTAATGAATGCTAGGAAGTCCAATGTTGCCCAACTGTTGGCGTCTTCGAAGCAATTCTGGCTCCTTTGAGGTGTCTCCTCTTCCTGGGTATTTATATAAAAAGTGCGCTCTCAGACAACTCGTCGTAGATAGCTGTTAGTTTCGGAATAGAAACTTTAAACTCTTCCTCAATTCAAGAGGGTCAAACAAAGTTGCCAGCTCTAGAATCGCTTTTGATCTTAAGCAGAGCTTGGCCTAAAATATAGCAATGCACTCCAGCATCGCCCTCTTATTTTCTTTCTGCAATGAATGCCCTGAATCTTTTGCTTGTTCACCTGCCATCCTGCCGAGTTCATTTGATTTTATGAGCGCCCACTCAATATAGCATCGCGCACAAGGCGAACGCGTTCCTCTTTGAGGAAAAGCTTTGGGCCTCCATGTTTGCCGCCACTTTGTCAAGGGATAGTCCTTTTGTCTGCAAACACAGCTGCGCCGCATTAACTTCAAGTACTGCACACCGCAGGTGCGAGTATCATAGAAAAGGGAAGTCAGAAACAGCTACTGCACTGCATTGCGCTGCACTCCTTTTGTCCACATTTTCCTGTGGCTAACACAGCGCTTCCATGGCTGCTGCCAATTGGTCATAATTTTCCTTCACTGGTTTCATCCGGAGTTCTCATCGAAGAGATGGCTTCGTCCGTCGAAAGTGTGATCAGCTTGGATCACAGGTCAATGATCGCCTGATGCTCATTAAGGAAATCCATGCCCAAGATCACACTGCAGGAACATTGCCGCTGCACAACGAAGGTCGCGGGATAGGTATGCCCCTTGAGAGTCACTCGCGCTGTGCTTCGTCCCGATGGCGTATTGAGGTGGCCCGCTGCGGTGAGAATTTGCGGGCCGTCCCAAGCGATCGTTACTTTCCTCATCTGCGCAGCGAATGTGCCGTTCATCACCGAATAATCGGCTCCTGTGTCGACTAGAGCGGTGACTTTCCGGCCGTCGATAACACTTCTAAATCGGATGTCCAGGCCCTTGCGTTGCACGTCGTCCTCGGCGTCGGGTCACGGCTTCGTCGTGTGTGTGAATCGTGGGTAGGGCGTGTCGTCGAAGCTTTTCTGAGTGATGGCGTAGTTTTGAAGACGGTTCGCGCCGTGGCCGAGGTTGTCATCGTATGCGGCGTGGGCGTGTTGGCGGCGGCGCCTTCATGCGGTATGGTCGTTGGAGGATCTTCGGCGTTTTGCTCGTGAGCGACCTCACCTCCAGAGGTTGCTGTCTTTCGTTTCCCCTAAGGGGGCTGGGAGGCCTTCCTGGTACCGTGGCTGCGTAGCTGTGGCGTGGCGACGCGAAACGCGAGACTGACGGCTATAGTGAGGGCGAAAGGCGGTTAGGCGCATGCTCCTCTCGACGCAGGCACTCGTCGATTTCTTTCGGACGTTGCCCGAAGCGTGTTCGTTGTGCGTCAATGGCAAAGCCACGAAGACCGATACGGTGGTATGGGCAGTGGCGAAGAATATGGCCGGCTTCTCCGCAATGGAAGCACATCGGGCGGTTGTCTGAAGTGCTCCAGGTGTCGCATTTCTTTGGGTTTGGGCGACGTTCGCAGGCTGGGCGGGCGGGGGCAGGTGGGCGGCGTTCGGGAACAGCTGGTTCACGTCGAAGGGGGGAGGAGGGTGTCGCTGGGGCTGAGGACTGCGTATTGCAGCGGCCTAGGTCAAGGCTGGAGCTTCAACTGGAGGCGTCGGTGACGGGGAGCCAAGCGCATGCCGCACTCCTTCGCGGACGATTTCCTCAAAGGTCGCTACTTAATGCCCGTGGGAAGATAGTAACAGGCGACGCAGCTCTTCCTGCACAATTTCGCGGATGAGATCTCGCAGGTTGTCTGCAAATGCTGTGCCATCCGAGAAGGTTGTTGTGGTCACTTGGAGCTGTCGAAGAAAACGGCGGGCTCTTGCTTCCAAGGTTTCTCAGTAGCGGCTGCTTTGCTGGTGAATTAAGGGACCGACTTCGGTGGATTGCAGGTCACACCACTGAAAAGTGCCTCTTTAGCATCAAAAGCTCCACCTTTTCCTCCGTTATGTCAGGATCGACACGTCGAAAAAGCCGCTTCGTGTCTTCTAGGTCACTGTCTCATTCCGGTGCTGGATGCGTGACTGTAGTCTTTTCTGAAGACGCTTGTGAATGTCTTCATGAACTTCCGCTTGAATGATTCCCACGCCGCCAGAGAAGCTTCATGGTTTTTGAACCAAATTTTGGGCGGGCCTTCCAGGGTGAAGAAAACGTGGCTAATTTTAGTCTGGCCATCTCAACTGTTGAAGACGGCGACACGGTCAAACTGTTCCAGCCATTCCTCGGGATCCTCGGCCGGTGTACCGTTGAACGTAGGCGCCAGTAGGGGCTGGTGCAAAATAAGGGGAGGGGGCTGGTGTCGTAGTCATGGCTGACGTCGGTATTGAGGAGTCCTTCGCTCGCGTGCGGTCCGGTAGTAGTCCATATTCAGGTGGACGCTCCTGGAGATGACGGCTGCTTCGCACTTCATTTCCGGTTGGGACGGCTTCTGCGGTTTTTTCGTGAGCTTCTTGGAGACGGCTCGGGCTGCTTTGGCAGCTCCCAGAGAGTGAGGGTAACAGGGACATCCGTTAGCACCTGCACCAGATGTCACGTAGCGATGACTACAGTCCGGTGAGCAGGAAAGCAGCGAGAATGGCTTTTAAACGAAACTCTTTATTTGGGCTGCCTTGCGCCCGCAAAGAACTGAATGACTTCGCAGCAGCGTAGCAAGAGGCGAGCTCGGCGGTCGTCGAACAGAATGCCGCCGCTCTCGGCCGTGCTGAATTTAAAGCTGATAGGGAACTTTCGAGATAAAACGCGCAAGGTTACTAGAACTGTAAGGGATCGGTAGTGTACGCGGGGTCATCGGAACGCGGCTGGGGGCGCTCAAAGCGAAGCGTCTCCTTTCTTGGAACGCGGCCGCTCGCGAACGCGCCGGGAACTACCGGTGTCCCCTCCGCCCCGCGGTACCGATTCACGCACGTGCTGGCACGAATGTATATTTGTGTTTGTTTTTATTTTATTCTGTGGCGGAGAGAATGTTCTACTCCGCACGTGCTGGCACGACCGTGCGTTTGTGTTTGTGGAAAGGGCGTTTTGCCCTACGGAAGTTGGAGGGCTGGCCAGGCTCTCGATAAACCAATGATGTGAATATTGTTACATGATTGGAAGCCACCAAATGTGGGCCGGGCCTTTAGGGCTTTAAAACCGGGCCCCAGAGCCGGTATAGGCGTTCTGCGCTAAGGTGAGATGCTATGCATCTTCGGCTATGCCGAGTAGGGGCCTCCCCTAGTGTTAGCCAGTTCCGCCTTTTTGTTGTTTTGTATCTTTGTGCCGTTTAATTTGTCTCTGGTGCCTTAACTTGTATATGCTGTAAATATCTGTAGATTAAAGTTCAAGTATTCGCCTTACCCCTGCGTCTCAACTCATCACGAGACCGTCTCCGACGGGGCACCCCTGGTGCGAAGGAACGCTTCAGTGTTCGAGTTAAACCAACCGTCTCGGGCGGAGCACCTCTGGTGCAAGGAAGGAGGAGAACCTGTGAAATTTACTGGCGCAGTCGACGAGGATCCTGCGGCCATCGGAAGACGGCGCAGGAACAAGACTGAAGGCAGGGAAAAAGGCGACGACAAGGCAACAGGTCAGCGTTCGAGAACGGACCTGCAGGGAGAGACAGCGGCAAGGACTACGGCAGTTGTCCAGCGACGCGAGACTGCATCCGGTCAAGGAAGGCAGCGCGTCGAAAACTCGACGGTCACCGGCGGGTCCCAGCAAGTGACGACAACGTGCTCAGGACCAGCGGCGTGCGACAGCTCATCGCAGCGTCCGGTGAAAGTGGCGGTGGACTGCGACGCCAAGGGGCTGGCAATGCGGATCGACGCATCGAAACTGTGTTTCCTTCGTCGCATTGTTAGCGTCGCTGTGCATATGTTCGAGCCGGTAGGACAGCTGAGGGGTACGGAAGGCGGTATGGAGAGTTATCCATGCCGGCCCTCGCTCGACGTGAGGTACCGAGTAGAATTGGCGAAGGCGCGCTTAGCTTATTTTCAGGCCGAGCTTGCAAAAGTGAATGAAGGAAAGGCGCCGCTGTGCGAGGAAAAACCTCAGGATGTCAAGTGCGTCTTGGAGGTATTAGAAGCAAAGCGCCAGCAGCTAGCGCTGGAGCTCGCTGAGCTCAAGGAGTCTAGGAGAGCTAGTGAACTAGCCAGGGGGAACGACTCCGAGTCGCTAGAGGTGAGGCCACCTATGCTGGAAGGTAAAGCTTTATGCTTGTCATGCAGAGGTCAGAAAAACAGCAGTGAGGACGCTGAAAGCAATCAGCCGGTATGCGGGAACGCATCTTCGTTAGGAAAGGCCGCTAAAGGTTCAGGAAGTGAAAACGAGATTCCTGAAGGGCGCGGAAATATCACGGCTTTTCCGCCACCGCGGCTAGCAAAGAACAGGAGCAGCCCAATTCTCATGATCTAGGGCCAATCGAGACCAAGGTGTCCGATAACAAACAGGACAGCGGTGGAATTCCTGCAGGCTCTATGACAAAGATTGTGACCTCCGACACGGAGCTAGTAACAGGTGAAAATCTGGCGTTGCTGCAAACACACACTGTGTCGGCCATAGGGCAGGAAGTGCCTCGTAGCGTCAGTGATGGCAGGAACGTTCCATCCGAGCCATAGAACGGAGGTGGGCCTGTTGCGCCTACCGGGCGGAGCGCCGCGCAATTGTCGAACGCACCCGATGGGCGTCCGACCAGGTCCTTCGAGGAGAAGGAAATGCGTGAGGACTTGACTCAAGGCCAATTCGAATCAAGTGACTACGAGTCACCTCATACAGCCTCAGAGACAGATGATGCCGTGAAGTCGACAAATGCCTATCAAGCAGGGAACGGCAACGTCAAGGTTTTCCCGTGCAGGAACGGGACAAATGGCTCCAAGCGAGGCAGAGTAGCTGGAGGCAGGCGCGTGGCCTTCACGTTGAAAGTCAGCGCGTGAAGCAGTACGTTCCGTGCTGCAGTACGCCAAATCCCGTGTGGCAAAAGCGGCCGCACTGATATGAATACACTGGACAGGGGCTATGCTCCTTACGCAGCACGCGTCTCGTATTGGCGCGCCGAAGAGAGCGTGCACTCAAGGGCGTCGCGTGATCAGGGATGTGGACCCATCGAGTACCACAACGTTTTCGATCCTGGAGGGCAGCAACATTTTAGTTATCGGCCCGTTGTGGCACCCGCCTAATGAGTGAGTGACCGTCAGGCGTTAATCGGGTTGATTAGCACGCATTGGCTCGAACGCACACGGGGACGCTCGGTGCGACCAAGGAGGCTCACGTGGCCGCTTACGGACCCTATATGAGTGCCAATGAACGCTCCGGTTGCGATTGTCTGTGTGCATGTGTGCTCATTCGCGAGGACGAGTGTGTGCTTGCAGGTGCAGATGGGTCGCAGCGCGACAACTTGGACTTCAGTCAAGGCGCTGTATTTGATTTTGTGAAACGCGTACTTGAATTTTTGCATTTCGCTTGTTTTGTTGGTGCGCGTGTGCATTTTGCGTCAGGTATTGTTTGCCTGTGATGACACGATATGTGACTGCTCTATGTACGCCGCCCTCGCGGCGATTTCATGAGTTGGACCGATCCCTTGTTGCTGTAATTCTAAAAGTGGCATTTGAGCCCTTTGTAGAATCTTGGGAAGGGCGTGTAAGGGATCGGTAGTGTTCGCGGGGTCATCGGAACGCGGCTGGGGCGCTCAAAGCGAAGCGTCTCCTTTCTTGGAACGCGGCCGCTCGCGAACGCGCCGGGAACTACGGGTGTCCCCCCCGCCCCGTGGTACCGATTCACGCACGTGCTGGCACGAATGTATATTTGTGTTTGTTTTTATTTTATTTTGTGGCGGAGAGAATGTTCTACTCCGCACGTGCTGGCACGACCGTGCGTTTGTGTTTGTGGAAAGGGCGTTTTGCCCTACGGAAGTTGGAGGGCTGGCCAGGCTCTCGATAAACCAATGATGTGAATATTCTTGATGGAACAGCGCAAAACATCGGGACAAGAGACAAGCGCTGACTTACAACTGGTTTTTATTTCGAAGAAACATTGCTTCTTATACCTTCTTCACCCTCTCAAAAAGCACATGCGTCGCAACCATATCGTTCAAGCGTCCACAAAAAAGCATAAGACAAATAATCACAGATACTTATAATCACATTTTTAACATGTCAAATTCTTTCTTAGTCAAAGCTACAGACGGCGTGCTGACACAATCGTCGCGCAGACTCGCTATCGAAGCTGCCTCGATTATTTCCCGGACTAACTGGTCTTTGTGATTAGCCAAAGCTTTGCATTTTTGGAAAACCGGTGCACAACTAGTTGAAGGGCAATCTCTGCAATGGATTCCCAGGTTACTGCAAGCTTGCTCGAAATTATTTTTGTGTTCTAGCAGCCTTTCATTCATGCACCTGCCAGTCTGCCCAATGTACTGTTTACCGCAAGTCACTGGCAACGAATACACAAGGCCTTCGGTGCACTCCACAAAGGGGGTTCGATGCTTTATCGTGCATCCCTGCTTCTTTTTGGTCGGATCGGAGTTGACTCGTCTGCACAGACTTTTGAGTTTATTAGGAGCAGTCATCACTACATTCACGCCAGCTTTTCGACCTATGCCTTTCAGGCGATGGGAAATATTGTGAAGATACGGAATTGCTACTACCGGCCTCCTTTCTTTCTGTTTCTGTGCATCATCTTGCTGCTCGGGCCTAGCCTGCATCAGGTGCTTTTTCATCTGCTTGGCAACAGATACCAACAGGTGCGAGGGGTAACCCGAGTTGCCAAGCCGTTCCGCCTGGCGAAGAAAGCTCACATTCATTTGGTGAACACAGGATTTCCTTAAGGCATTCGTGAAGCACAAGTTCACAATAGCCCTCTTGGTCAGCTTAGAGTGAGCTGATTGGAAGGGCATTGGCGCTTTCTCCGCTCTGGGCTCATAGGCCCAGCAGGCGTGCCCTCTAGTGAACTCAAGTCTCAGGTCTAAAAACCTGAGTGACCCTTGAGCAGGAAGCTCGTGCGTGATAATAAGTGGCTGCAAAGCCTGCGCAAAGCGACCCACCTCCTCCATTACTGCTTCTAGCGTATTCGCCCTTTGGCCATCACAAAGAACTAGGTAGTCGTCAACGTACCTTATCACGCACGAGCTTCCTGCTCAAGGGTCACTCAGGTTTTTAGACCTGAGACTTGAGTTCACTAGAGGGCACGCCTGCTGGGCCTATGAGCCCAGAGCGGAGAAAGCGCCAATGCCCTTCCAATCAGCTCACTCTAAGCTGACCAAGAGGGCTATTGTGAACTTGTGCTTCACGAATGCCTTAAGGAAATCCTGTGTTCACAAAATGAATGTGAGCTTTCTTCGCCAGGCGGAACGGCTTGGCAACTCGGGTTACCTCTCGCACCTGTTGGTATCTGTTGCCAAGCAGATGAAAAAGCACCTGATGCAGGCTAGGCCCGAGCAGCAAGATGATGCACAGAAACAGAAAGAAAGGAGGCCGGTAGTAGCAATTCCGTATCTTCACAATATTTCCCATCGCCTGAAAGGCATAGGTCGAAAAGCTGGCGTGAATGTAGTGATGACTGCTCCTAATAAACTCAAAAGTCTGTGCAGACGAGTCAACTCCGATCCGACCAAAAAGAAGCAGGGATGCACGATAAAGCATCGAACCCCCTTTGTGGAGTGCACCGAAGGCCTTGTGTATTCGTTGCCAGTGACTTGCGGTAAACAGTACATTGGGCAGACTGGCAGGTGCATGAATGAAAGGCTGCTAGAACACAAAAATAATTTCGAGCAAGCTTGCAGGAACCTGGGAATCCATTGCAGAGATTGCCCTTCAACTAGTTGTGCACCGGTTTTCCAAAAATGCAAAGCTTTGGCTAATCACAAAGACCAGTTAGTCCGGGAAATAATCGAGGCAGCTTCGATAGCGAGTCTGCGCGACGATTGTGTCAGCACGCCGTCTGTAGCTTTGACTAAGAAAGAATTTGACATGCTAAAAATGTGATTATAAGTATCTGTGATTATTTGTTTTATGCTTTTTTGTGGACGCTTGAACGATATGGTTGCGACGCATGTGCTTTTTGAGAGGGTGAAGAAGGTATAAGAAGCAATGTTTCTTCGAAATAAAAACCAGTTGTAAGTCAGCGCTTGTCTCTTGTCCCGATGTTTTGCGCTGTTCCATCAAGAATGAATAACCAACATGCCCAAGCTGCTGTCCTGGATGTGAATATTGTTACATGATTGGAAGCCACCAAATGTGGGCCGGGTCTTTAGGGCTTTAAAACCGGGCCCCAGAGCCGGTATAGGGGTTCTGTGATAAGGTGAGATGCTATGCATCTTCGGCTATGCCGAGTAGGGGCCTCCCCTAGTGTTAGCCAGATCCACTTTTTGTAGTTTTGTATTTTTTTGCCGCTTAATATGTCTCTAGTGTGCCTTAACTTGTATATGCTGTAAATATTTGTATATAAACCTTCAAGTGTTCGCCTTACCCCTGCGTGTCAACTCATCACAAGACCGTCTCTGACGGGGCACCTCTGGTGCAAGGAAGGAAAGAGAACCTGAAATTTACTAGAACATTCTGGAACAATGTAGAAGCGGCTCCGGCCTGGATGCGATCAATCGATATAAATCTAGTCGCGGCTTGGATCACTAACTGTGACGGGTTGGTGATCACGCGAAGTCATCACCGAGTCATGACAATGAGGGGGTGACCGTTCGATGCCCGGCGTAGCTGGCAAGCAAACGTAGTGAATGAAACAGAGGCGTGTTAAGAGGTGACAGCAAAACCACGTTTATAGGTTCGATACGAAGAATACGACAGCTTTTACTAAGGCGGAATGGACGTTCTACAAAACCAATACAACTCATTGCGGAAATACACATCGCATTAAATGCACTAAATTAAGTTATACATCGGAATAAACACTTGTCTACACGGTTCAGAACGAAAGCGAGAGCCCAATTAGCGATAGTCGAAAAGAAAGCTCAGAAGGGGAAAGCACATACAGTTGACTGGGGAGCGCGGTGGCAGCCCATCTACAGAAGCACAGGCAGGGCGGCACCCGAAGGCGACAGTCCTTCTGGAGCAGCTTGCAGTTTCGAGGATGCGGTGCGGCGGTTCTGACTCCCGGGGGTACGCGGCGGCGGCTTTTCCTTCGAGGATCGGACTGAATTTCGTGGCCATTCGGCCCCCTTTTAAGTCCTCGGGCTCTAGCGAACGAGGCACTCGCGGACGCTGTTTTACGCACCGAGTCGATGTCCAAAAAGCACTCAGCGCACCAAGTAGTTCACACTCAAAAGAGGCAGCACGTAGGCCCCCACACATTGACACTGCATGGCCGCCATCTTGCAGTAGGAAAAAAAATTAACGGATAACTAAAAGAAGCCCTAGTCTTCGACTATGAACTGGGTGACTTTGGAACAGAAAAAGTGAAAGACAACCAAAAAAGGAGACACCTACGCCCACAAATTCTGTCCTGCTCGCGGTCACCCTGTATACGAGAAAAGTTTACGAATACACAAAAGCAGATCGAGTTTGGCTGTACTAGGGGTGACTTCGAGCTGGGAAAGGGTAAGACATAGACCAACCAAGCAGCACGTACGGCTTCGCTCGTGCACTGCGAGGGGGTTGTCTAGCTAGTAGAAACTGCAACTGAAACAGCTTGCACGTACTCGTGCTCTTCCAGAGCCACGTAGAGACTACATGAAATAGGCTACACGCCTGAAGAAACACGGACACATCTGTTTTATATAAACATCAGTCAACTACAAGATGCCGGCAATTCTGTGACACAAACAAAATGATAAAGCGGCGCGCCGGCAGCTCTGAGGAATGAACAAACCAACGCTACATTGCGGCAATATGGCCCAGTGCTTAAAGAGCACCTTGACCAGTGAATTTATTACTGGGTGCGGCGACCAACGCAGGCAGAGGTCAGGTCGTAGCAGGACGGCAGAAGCAGCCGAAGTCTCGTGCTCCAGCACGAGACTCGCGCCCGCACCACCAGCGATGACGACGAAGTGCGCCACTGCGGAGTCGTCTTCTTCTTCTTACAATGGAGCCGGTGAGAAGGAATAGCCATCCTGGCGACTTACGGCGAATAGACGACAGGCGGGTTGCAGTACGGTTTGAGGCGGCTAACGTGGACAACCTCGAGGAAAGTGTTACTGGCTCAATGAGGTGGTTGACAGGAGACATGCGTTGAATGACGCGATAAGGGCCATGGTACTTGATGGGGAACTTGCTGTCGGCAGGAACCCAAAGCCAAACGAGAGAGTCAGTGGAGGACGTCAGAGCAGGCCTGGAATTGTCGTGCACGTCTTTGCGGTATCCTTGTGTGTCGGAACTAAAGGTGCGGGCCAGCTGACGGCAGTCTTCAGCCTTGTGGACAATGTCGGAGATAGTTGTGTATTCAGAAGGATTGGGCCGGTAGGGTCAAAATGGTGTCGATGGTACAGGATGATTCACGGCCGTATAACACGAAGAAAGGGGAGAAACCTGTCGTCGCTTGGTGGGTAGTATTATACGCAAGGGAGTGTCTAGCGTTCCGTCCAGACGGAACATTTGCTGCTGCTGCAGTTCCGTCCAGACGGAATATTTACTGCAGCTAGAGTTCCGTCCATACAATAGACAGTTTTAGTTTCACGTACGTAGAAGCTTCACGTAAGTAGAGCGCTTACGGGTTACCAGTTCACATGCGCAGAACGTAAAGTGTCTGCATGGGTCGCACCATGGGTCGCACGGACTTACGTGAGATTCGGATCTTTGCGTTGCGGCCTTCACGTTGCTTGCTTGCGTACGCGGCGTTGGCAAGATGGCGGCGCCCTGCCCGCCCGCTTCACAACGATAACAGCTTCGTCGCTAATCCCTCGACGTGGTATAGTGCTGTAAACCGCTGTATTTGCCTTCAGTTGCTCCATTGTTGCTCTCGCATGAAGTTTTAGGTGAGAACTAGTTTTTGTTTTCCAGATAGAAACCCGTTTCAGCAGCTTGTAAGCCTTACAAAGAAGCGTTTGTGGTCGTCATAGCAACGACTGTGCCGACGGTCTCGCGAGACCACTCGAAGCTCAAAACCTCGCGGGGTATCGCGAGACCCTCGGCACAGTCGGCGGGAAAAGCAAAACGGTGCACGTTTTGACTCCATACGCAGACGTCGTCAAAATGAGTGGGACACCAGCGCGCCTTCGCTTCTCGAAAAGAGACGATTTAAATATGATGCGGGACGTGAAGGAATGCAATCCCTTTGAAGATAACATGCAACATACAGTTTGGTGGAATGAAATCGCTCAACGTTTGTCAGAAGAAAGGGGAAAAGTTTACCGCCCGCACTGTGGCTTGGCCTGGCTCCGCTCCAAGCAGCTCGACTAAGCAAAATTAGTTTTCATTGTCTGTACTAGATGACACGGCACAACATGCTAGCGCATTTTTTAGGTTCTATTGCAGATCTACACAGTTTGCGTCCCGTACGTGTAGCTAAAACTGTACAAAGCGACATGAGCGTACGCTACGTAGACTGCTCACGTTTACGTGCGTGAAGGTTCTACGTACGTAAAACTAAAACTGTCTAATGTCCTTACGGTCCATACTATACAAAATAGGTGATTTCTACCCGCATAAAGTATTTCTTTGCCTCTGGAATAACCAGTTGACAAAGCTGTGTCCAGATGTTCTCTCTACGCATGTATACGGCACCAAAATATGGGTCCGCATACGGCGTTTAGTTACATCCTCGAAGGTATAACTTCCGTGCATGCATGCAGGATCGGGAAAATGACACTGTTAGAAGCAGAGGGCAGAAACTCTTCGCGAAGTTATGTGAAGCCCTGTCGCTATTTGTGCTGCAAGGTGACGTAGCGAGAAAAAGACAGACGTACACAAACGGTCAACAAGCATGATGCAAACGCGCCAACAAACCCAAGCCAAAACTCGATCTATTGCCATTTCTCACTGACTGCTTGGAAAATAAAATGATGCAGCAGAATATCGTGTCACACATTAGGCGGAACAGGATTGCCACTTTTTTAAATGGACATGCAAAAGTCAGCAAGCAAACTGGTTTCCAAATCCCTAACGCCAGCTTTAATTCCGTCTTGACATAACTCTTGTGGCAGATAATGCTGGACGGAACTGTATGGTGTCAGATACAGTTCCGTCTGGACGGAACTCTAGCGCAAATTGTAGTTCCGTCCGGACGGAACCCTAGCGCAAATTGTAGTTCCGTCTGGACGGAACTCTAGCCACAGCCTATACGCAAAGGTGACAAACGGAAGTACCTGATCCCAGTTTAAATGGTCTCACCCAACGTACATTGCGAGCATGTCGCCCAGAGTGTGATTGAATTGCTCCGTGAGGCTGTTTGTGTGCGGGTAGTCGCACGGTGTACGGTTTGACGTGCTGAGTGGAGCTCTTGAACTACCTCTGGCAAAAATACACGGCCCCTGTCACTGAGGAGCTCCCGAGGTGCGCCGAGACGGAGGACGAAGTGGTGTAGAATAAAATAAGCGACGTCATGAGCCGTCGCCGTGGGAAGGGCGGCTGTCTCTGCGTAACGGGTCAGGTGATCGACGGCGACGATTACCCATCGGTTACCGGCGGGAGTGCAGGGAAGTGGGCCAAAAAGGTCAATGCCGATGTGGTCAAAAGGGCGAGCAGGGCATGGTAAAGGTTGCAGGGGACCGGCCGAGCGACAAGGTGAATCCTTTCGTTGCTGACAGGCATCGCACGATCGAATGTAGCGGCGGACAAAAGTGTACATTCTACGCCATAGTAGCGCTGACGAAGGCGGTGATATGTTTTGAGGGCACCAGTGTGAGCACTTTGCGGGTCAGTGTGATGATGGGCTGTTGTGACTGTACTTCGGACCACGTGGGCCCGATCAAGCAGCTACCGTGAACATTCATCGAGGCCGACAACCCCGCGACGGCGGTGGGAAGTGGGATGCTTGGAATGCCCCTCCGAGCCTCAGCGGATTAGTGTAGCAGGAATTTCAAGGGCCATTGTCAGCAGTAGCCCCTTCTGTTGTGACTGTACTTCGGACCACGTGGGCCCGATCAAGCAGCTACCGTGAACATTCATCGAGGCCGACAACCCCGCGACGGCGGTGGGAAGTGGGATGCTTGGAATGCCCCTCCGAGCCTCAGCGGATTAGTGTAGCAGGAATTTCAAGGGCCATTGTCAGCAGAAACCACAGCGAAATTCCTTGAGCGGATTAGTGTAGCAGGAATGCCGGAGGTATTGTCCGAGCGACCACAGAGGAGGCGACGGGCCGGCGCCGGTCACGCTGGCGGATAATTGAAGAATTCTGTGTCTCCGACTCGCGTTCTGGGCAATCGGCGGGGAAGCAAGTTCATTCACCTGCTGGAAGACTTCGGGAGATTCCTTTCCCGCAGGGCTGGACCAGCGGCAACTCCCCCTCTCATCGACCCAGCTGCGAGAGAGAGTGGAAAAGCTCGCACCTGCCCAGCCGTGGGCGGTAACAAGAAGGTCCCCTTCGGTCCATCCGATTCGACAGTGCTCGTCGACCATTATTCCCCAGCCAGGAATCTGGGGAAACCGAACGATATTTAACTCGGCCGTGAGTGTGGCCAAAAGAAGCCTGCTAGCTCCAGTCGACTACGGTTGACGAAGACGTTCCCCTTCCACTGAGAGCCATTCTCAGTCCCGCTCTATGTAAATGTGTGGGCTCGGTAGCTGTGTGTCAACGCAGACTACTAATCCTCTGCTTTTCGCAATGCAGGTGTTTACCCTCGCCCTGAAACTGCTTTTCGCCGCTCTACCGTCTGCCTCCTGTTCATCAGTGTCTACGGCCACCGTGAAGTATCATGAAGAAGACCATTTTCATCCGCCTGCCCCATCACCATTGCTACCCCATCAACTGCCTTCATCGCCGCCAGAGTACGTCATCCCGGACCAGCAGTGGCCAGCCCCATCGCCAGGAACATCAACATCTGATAATTTTATCAGGCATATAAAGCCCATGCTGTCATCGCCGCCGCTCTGTGGGCTCGGTAGCTGTGTGTCAACGCAGACTACTAATCCTCTGCTTTTCGCAATGCAGGTGTTTACCCTCGCCCTGAAACTGCTTTTCGCCGCTCTACCGTCTGCCTCCTGTTCATCAGTGTCTACGGCCACCGTGAAGTATCATGAAGAAGACCATTTTCATCCGCCTGCCCCATCACCATTGCTACCCCATCAACTGCCTTCATCGCCGCCAGAGTACGTCATCCCGGACCAGCAGTGGCCAGCCCCATCGCCAGGAACATCAACATCTGATAATTTTATCAGGCATATAAAGCCCATGCTGTCATCGCCGCCGCTCTGTGGGCTCGGTAGCTGTGTGTCAACGCAGACTACTAATCCTCTGCTTTTCGCAATGCAGGTGTTTACCCTCGCCCTGAAACTGCTTTTCGCCGCTCTACCGTCTGCCTCCTGTTCATCAGTGCCTACGGCCGCCGTGAAGTATCATGAAGAAGACCATTTTTATCCGCCTGCCCCATCACCATTGCTACCCCATCAACTGCCCTCATCGCCGCCAGAGTACGTCATCCCGGACCAACAGTGGCCAGCCCCATCGCCAGGAACATCAACATCTGATAATTTTATCAGGCATATAAAGCCCATGCTGTCATCGCCGCCGCTCTGTGGGCTCGGTAGCTGTGTGTCAACGCAGACTACTAATCCTCTGCTTTTCGCAATGCAGGTTAGTAACAAGTTTTCCCTATATGCTAAAAAAACCAGTAACTACTTTTTAATGCAGCTGCCGAGCCCTCAATGCTGCTGTAGTATTGTTGCCGAGTGTTCACGTGTTCTCCGTTTTCTTTTACTATTGTCAGGCGATGTCGAATCTAACCCAGGCCCCGACCGTTACGATTGCATACTTTCCGAGCTCCAGAAACTAACTACCGGGCAAGCTACATTAATTTCCGATCTACAGGACATTAAAGATCAACTAAAAACTACCGAAACAACCTTGACCGACTTAAACAAGCGCATGGACACCCTGGAATCACACTACGCCACACTTTCCACTATTCATTCTGAGATAGACGCCCTGAAAACTTTAAACACCAAACTTACCTGCAAGATCGACAAACTTGAAGCACGTATGGACGATGCAGAAAATCGCTCTCGCCGTAACAATCTCATATTTTACAATATTCCTGACACTAACCCCACTGAAACGTATGCAGACTCGGAAGAAACAGTCATTCGTCATTGCTCCACTCAACTAGATTTTGCCATCGAACCCAATCTAATCGAGCGTGCTCACCGCCTCGGGCGCCACTCAACTGATCGCACCAGGCCAATCATCGTTAAATTCACCTCATCGAAAACTAAAGAAAGCATCCTTTCTTTAGGAACTAAGCTTAAAGGCACCAACTACAGTATTGGCGAAGACTTCTCCCTTCCCGTTCGTAACGCCCGCAAACATCTTGTAACCTTTGCCAGATCAGTATCCGATAAGTTCTCTTTGCGCTTCAAAACATTACATATTGGTCCCAAACGCTACATATTCGATGAATCATCACAAACAGTAAAAGAAGTGAAATAGCAACCATCTCAGCACCTATCGACAGATCGTTCGAAGCATGCACAGCAAGAAGCACTTTCATTGTCAGCGATCTTTACTAACGTGCGGAGTTTCATTTCAAAGCGCGACATTATTTCCCATATTGTCACTTCATCTGCTAGCAACATACTAGTCTTGACGGAAACGTGGCTAAACAGCGACATTCCTGATAGTGAAGTCCTTGCTGACTTGCCTAATTTCAGTGTTTTTGGCAAAGATCGCCCAGACCGAAGGGGAGGGGGGGTACTGATTGCAACCGCTCGAGATCTATCATGCTCAGCTGTTCACCTTTCATCAGATATAGAAATATTATGGGTTTTATGCCATGCTTCACCTAAATCAGTTGTGATTGGCGTTTGCTACAGGCCTCCTAGCTACCCAGACTTCCCTCGAAAACTTAATAACGCATTAAATGAAATTAAAGCTAAGCACCCTAACACCTGCACTCTCCTATTCGGAGATTTGAATTTTCCGAGCATTGACTGGCATAATCTAACCGCTACAGGTAATAAGGATGCTAATGAATTTCTAGACGTCTGCCTTAATTTTAACCTCGTTCAAACTATATCCGAACCAACCCGTGTAACTGAAGACTGTGCTAATATCCTGGACCTAATATTAACGGATAATCCTGAATGCGTTCATTCCGTCACGTATCTACCAGGCGTCAGCGATCACCACGTCATACATGCCGGCTTCACCATTAAACCGTCCTTACGCGTAACTTCTAAACGAACTATCCGACTGTACGATAAAGGAAACTACACAGCAATAAATAATGAACTTCGCGCATTTTTACCAGTATTTCAATCCAGCTTTCATCAAAGATCCATCCATGATAACTGGTCCTTGTTTAAGAGGAAAATCGAAGATTTGGTCGACAGGTTTATTCCAAACATAAATATACGAAATAACCCTCAAAACCCATGGTTCACAAACACACTCAAACGTCTTGAAAATAAAAAGAAGCGTCTTTTCCGATCAGCCAAGTTGCTTCCCAGTCAGAACGCTTGGAACAAATATTATGCAGCCGAAAAAAACTTATTTATCAAGTATTCGAGAAGCCAAACGCACTTTTTTAAACTCCGATCTGCCTAAAATGTTGTCAACTAACCCCCGTAGGTTCTGGCAAGTCATTAACCCCCAGCACACACGCACTGTTTCCCTCACTGATGCTTCAGGTGCAAATTTCTCTGAAACTGAATGCGCCAACATGTTCAACACAGCCTTTTCATCCGTGTTTACTAATGAAACAGAGCCGACATTTCCTCAAAACCCCCCAATTATTCAAGATACTATGCCTCCTCTTATATTTTCTTCTGCAGGAATTTTGTCACTAATAGAAAACATTAAAATATCATCCTCTGCTGGAATTGACAATATCAACGCTAAAATACTGATTAATACCAAAGATATATGTTCATCTCTGTTGTGCTTGTTATTCGCTCAGTCACTCTTCACAGGTCAACTGCCCATAGACTGGAAAAATGGGAAGGTCGTTCCAGTCTACAAATCAGGTAACAAGAACTCGCCGCTTAATTACCGCCCCATCTCTCTAACTAGTATTCCCTGCAAAATCATGGAACACGTCATCTATACCCACATCATGGCATTCCTTGATTCGAATAACTTCTTCCATTCTGCTCAGCACGGATTTCGCCGGGGTTACTCCTGCGAGACCCAACTTGCCACATTCATTCATGACCTGCATGCTAACCTTGATTCTAATCTACAGACTGATATCATTTTTCTAGATTTCGCCAAAGCATTTGATAAAGTACCCCATAAACGCCTGCTGATAAAACTTTCTCGATTAAATTTGCACCCCCATATTTTGAAGTGGATCGAAGAATTTTTGACTAATCGTTCGCAGTTTGTCTCCGTTAACAATAAGAACTCTAGCTCACTCTCAGTAACGTCGGGCGTCCCACAGGGATCTGTGCTTGGCCCACTACTATTTCTTATATACATTAATGATCTGCCTTCAAATGTAACATCTAACATACGCATGTTCGCTGACGACTGTGTACTTTATCGTGCTATTCTTACCACCGCTGACCAATCTTCTCTTCAAAATGATCTTAATGCCGTTCAGGAGTGGTGTAATAAATGGCTAATGGAACTTAACCCATGTAAGTGTAAACTTTTGTCCATTAGCCGTCGCCGTAATCCTTTAACTTTCTCTTACGTAATATCTGAAGTTCCCGTACAACTAGTTCAATCATACAAGTATCTAGGCATAACTATTTCTAGCGATCTTTCTTGGAGCCTGCATGCTACTAATATAATATCGTCAGCAAACAAGACATTAGGTTTCCTAAAGCGCCATCTTCATCATGCTCCCCATCATGTCAAGTTATTAGCTTACAAGTCATTAGTCAGGTCCAAACTAGAATTTGCGTCGCCCATCTGGAATCCTCATCAAGCATATCTCATCAATGCCCTCGAATCTGTTCAGAATCGCGCTGCTCGTTTCATTCACTCATCCTACTCTTATGACATCAGTGTTTCGTCCTTAAAAACAGCATCCGGATTGTCACCCTTATCGCTCCGCCGTCGCATTGCTAGCATGTCTTTATTTCACAAATTCTTCCACAGCCCTATGCACATCGTACCTTATATTCTTCCACCCGCACGCATATCTCACCGCACCAGCCATCGCCTACAAGTTGCCCGTCCACGATCACGCACCGTCACTTTTTCTAATTCCTTCTTTCCTCGTGCAGCCGCAGACTGGAACGGCCTTCCGAACAACGTTGCCATCATCACTTGCCCAAGTCTTTTCACCGATAACGTAGAAACCTTCCTGTCATTGTGAATTTGTGTTTTTACTCTTGCCACCCCTTATGTAACACCCCTTTTAAGGGGCCTTTAAGGTAATAAAATGAAATGAAATGAAATGAAATAATGTAAATATGTGAATACAGTTTTTCCTTCACTTGCCCTACTCCCCGTCTCCGGCCCACGTTCCTTCCTCCTTCGGCACTGCGGCGGTACTCCTGGACCCGATGCCTGGTGGGACACGCTACTAGCACGGCAAAACATATCAGGGCACAAACGTCGGAGCGGAGATGGCGTGGGATAACCAGTAACCATTTTATGTCGTCAGGGTTATAGTTTCGGCGGTAAAGGAGACCGTCCCGGACGGAGAAATGGGAAGCTTGGCGGCGGAGAGCTCGAGGATATGCAGCCATGGTAGGGGCATTGATGGCATTGAACAGGGTCACGGCGACCAACGCACGCAGCGGTCAGGTCGTAGCAAGACGGCAGAACCAGCCGAAGGAAGCAGCTCCAGCACGAGACTCGCGCCCGAACCACCAGCGATGACGACGAAGTACGGCACCGCGGAGTCGTCCTCTTCTTCTTACAACCTATATATTAAGGCTAAAAGATACCAAACACAAAATAAAAGGCGTGGTCGTCTATCTTTCCCCAGTAAGACAAAAAGAATTCATTGGCGTGCTCGCAAGACATGAGAATGAGAAGCTTGTTTTGGAAATCAAATCTGCGCACTACTACGGGATTTTCTTGTAACAGCACGCCCTGCAGACATATCTCTCGCAACCATAAGGCGGGAGCGATCAGGTAAGTCAAAGTAGAAAACAGGAAGGTGGAGGTAAAAGAGGTATTTTTGGGATTTATGCCACTGAAGGGGAAAAAAGCTTCTGACCTTGCTTCTGCAATATTACATTTCCTAGAACATGACGGACTAGGCATAACGGCAATTTCCTCGCTGGCGTCCCAGAACCCTCCTCGCAGCGTCGCCCCTCCTCTTCCTCTTTTTTTCTCCCTTCTCCTCTTTTTTTCTTTCACGGCCGTTGCGCTCTTCGGACTATTCCTCCGGCGAGTCTGCCTCCGCGCACCGCCGCCGCGAATCTGCGCGTCTTCTGGACCAGGTGGTCTGTGTTCTTTCATATTTTTCATGTTTTATACTTTAATTTCTTTATTATTTTGTTTCTTTTCATATTTGCATTTTTTTATTTGTTTTATTTCACTCACGAAACCCGTGCGTTCACTAGATGTGCCTTTTCTGTAATATTTTTCGTGTTTTATGATCTATTTTCTTATATTTTTGTTTCTTTTCATACTTGCAATTTTTTTCATTTGTTTATTTCACTCACGAAACCCGCGCGTTCACTAGATCTGCCTTTATTCTTGCTCAAACCGTGTTCGTGGCGGAATGGCAGCGACTACCCTTGAAGTGCCAAACGCCCTGGTTCGATTCCCAGTCTCAATAAAGTTTTTTTTTTCTTCGCCGGAACTCGAACACACTTGCTAGCATTCCCTGCACATTGCTAGCAGGCTGCACATTGGCGACAACTACAAACCCGGACTGCTCATGCCCGATACCCTGACCAATTCTCGTCATCATGCAAACTTTTGCGGAAAACCAGGCGCCCCTACGATTTACATCATTGGCAATAAACGTTTCCATCACACCACCTACGTGTTCATGCGTCAGCACATTGAGAAGCGCGCTGAGCAGGCCGCGGTCCAGAAGACGCGCAGATTCGCGGCGGCGGTGCGCGGAGGCAGACTCGCCGGAGGAATAGACCGAAGAACGCAACAGCCGTGAAAGAAAAAAAAGGAGGAGGACGGGCGACGCTGCGAGGAGGGTTCTGGGACGCCAGCGAGGAAATTGCCGGCATAACAATGCGCCGTTCACAAGGCCACCACGTTCACCATGTTGCCAACATGGCTGGTGCGCGATGTGGTGTACAGGCATTATTAAGGAGAAAAACGAAAAGAAAAAGCCATCTATGATGGCTGCGTAGACCATTCTCTTAACCTGTGTGGTTATCATTCCTTTGCTCAGAATTAATCTTGCATGAATTTTTTTTTGTCTATTCAGGCACTCTTTTCTTCCCGGCGTCAACTCACCGATAGGACTTGATCAACCACACAGGAGTGGCTCTGAAAAGGCTGTCAGCAACACGCTGGAGCGCCCAATACGCTGCAATAAAACCAGTGAAGGAACATTATGACGAATTATAACGAACATTATGACAGCGGCTGAGATTCGTTCGCTTCGGTGGGCACGTGCGTGAGTGGACGAGAGTTGATGATGGCTTCCACCTCTGTGAGCGTTGTGGTGAGCTGTTCAAAACTGAGGCAGCTTGTTCCGAACGTTTTCTTTAAGGTTCTCATAGTCAGGCGGACAGGTCGTTCGTAGAAGCCACCCCACCACGGCGCGCGTTCCACTACAAACTTCCATTCAACTCGGGTGCTCGCGAAGTAGTTTTTGATTTCGTCGCTTCTGATAATGCTCCAGAGAGTAGCCAGGTTCTTGCTTGCCTTCTTAAAGGTAAGTGCATTATCACTGTAGACAGTACGGGGTATTCCTCGGCGGGCAATAAATCGGCGAAAAGCCAGAAAAGGAGAGTGTAGACATGTCACTCACCAATTCAAGGTGGAGCGCTCGCTGATGCCACAAGTGATTAGAGCGATGTAACACTTTGTACCGCCGAGGTCAACTCCAATCGCTTGAAACGGATGAGCCTCTGTTATTCTGTCCCTTGGAATTGGCGCGCAGACCTCGTTGGCTGGTTGTGCATGGTAGCGCACACAAATAACGCACTCCTTGACATTTTTTTTAACAGCTGTGTTGGGCCAATCACCCAGAATTTTTCTCTGAGTTGAGTCAGAGTATCGCGGATGCCTCCATGCAGCACTTGTTGGTGGTGTTGTTTAGCAATAAGCTTGGACAAGTCACTGTGTTTAGGCAGAATGATAGGGTAATTGCTGTCATAAGGCTCTATTGAAGAGCACCGTGAATGTCGAGCTGTAAGGACACATTCTTTAGCGGTGAGTTTGATGCGATTCTCCGGCTGTTCTGTACACACTGCACTTCGTTGGAGAATCTGGTGCCTTGCTCATGACATATCCTGTATTTCTCTGCCCTGTTTAGCTCCTGCGATGTCAATGGTCCAGATTCACTTTTGTGGTGTCTTGCTTTCGCGACAAATATCAGCACCCAGGCGATCACTGGTCAAGCGTGAAAAGGAACTGAAACGTTGTATTTCCGTGAAGGCATCCGCAACCGGTGTAGTTGCGGCAGCGACTAGTGCCTTCGTTTCCCTTCTTCGCTCCAGCTCCGCCTCGGTGAATGTAGGCGCGATTGCGCTCTGAGGCCAGTGGCATACTTCCATGCAGATACATCGTGGACCCATCCATCAAAGCTCGTTCCTTGACAGTTTCTGTGCGGGTAGACCGCGGGTAAGGAGATCTACAGGATACTCCCTTCCTGGGCAATGCCTCCAAGTAAATCCTCCAGTCATTCTCTGAATATCGACCACGCGGTTGCGTACAAACTGCTGCCAGCGATCGCCGTTCCCGTGAATCCAGTGTAATGCGATGGTTGAATGTGTCCACAAATCGACATTTTGGCGAGGTTCTTCTAGCTGGTCGAGAATGTAGCGGCCCAATCGCGTAGCCATCAGGCATGCCATTAGCTCGTCTGGCTAGGGTAAGCTCTTTATTTGGAGCGACCTTATCTTTTCTTATTGGTATTGTGTCGCACTACCATCATCGCCATCTGTCGTCAGGTAGGTGACCGCTCCCCAGGCGACTAGGCTCGCAAAAAATGTGCAGACTGGTTGTTCCGTCTCTGCTTGCCTTTGCCTTGTAGTATCGCGGCACCTTGACCTCCGGGAGGTAAGACAGTTCGTAAATATAGCTGGACCACTCCACTTCAATTTCTTCGGGAAGGGCATGGTCCCATTCGATATTCAGGCTCCAAAGCTGTTGAAATACTGCCTTCACTCGTATGATGAAAAGGGATAGCCACCTTAGGGGATCGTAAATCCGTGCGTTGGTTTGTAGGACGGATCGTTTGGTGGATGGTTCTGTCGTGGAGATCATTGGTGCAGGGGCAGAATGTTAACAGATCGATACTTGGTTCCCACGTGAGACCTAACACCTTCGGTAGTCCTGACAGGAAGCCCAGCAGCTTGGCTTCCTTCGACTCTTGCTCAAATCTTCGACACAGCTGTTCATTATTTGATGCCCATTTGTGCAGCTGCATCGAGGTCGCTCCGAATATTGCATTTGACGCATTGTAGAGCACCGTGTTGTAGAGATACAATGCGGCCTGTTCGTTTTCTGCTCCTATCAGTATGTTGTCGACATAAAGGCTGCGTTGCAGCCGATTTGCAGTGATCGGGAACTGTTCCTCTGTATTCTTTAAGGTATGTTGGAGAGTAGCAGAGAGCAAGAAAGGACTTGCAGTCGTCCCGAATGGAACTCGTTTATGCGCCACGCCAGAATTGATGGAAGTGGGCCACCCAGCTCAGGCATCGTATCATAGCATAAGAAACGCAGGGCGTCTCTATCCTCAGATGTTACAGTGATCTGTAAGAACGCCCACTCGATATCCGCTACGAGAGCTATTTTATGTCTGTGGAAGTTGAGCAACATGTCCACAAGGTCGGCCGTTAAATCTGGACCACTTTTCAGGTTGTCATTGGGAGATTTTGTTGACCTGTCGTGAGGCGAGGCGTCAAAAACAACACGCAGCTTGTGAAGGTCGCAAATTACCGCCTGAATCAGAAAGTGATATACAGTGTTTGAGCACTGTCGTTCTTTCGACGAGTTCCGCCATATCCAGTGCGCTGTACTGGATATTTCTGGAGATTTATGCAGACGTCTTGTCAGCTGGTGTAGGCGTCTTTGTTATCCTCCAAAGCCGTAACAGGCTTCCATAGAAGGGATACCTCATAACGACCTTCCTTCAGCTGTACCGTGTCCTCAAAACACTCCAAAATAGTATCTGTTCTGTTCTTTTCATCATTTCCATTTATCCCAATCGATTTTAATCTCCAGAATTTTGTCAATATGTCAGTTGTGCTTTTTTTGTGTTCTGTGTTCTCAGGGTGACCGTTTGCATGCAGTGGGGCCCTTCGTTTACGCCTTGAACTGGTCCAACCAGCAGCTGTTTCAACTGCTCTCAGTTTTCCGCAGATCTTTGCGGATCGTCTGGTCGTTAGATCCCAGATGTGATCTGATCCTATAAGAAGTCCAGTATCTCTAGGCCCTTCGTCGTTGCTAAAATCAGCTGGTTCACAGCCGTTTGTTCTTAGCCTGTCCGTCAGTGTCACGGGCGGTGTTGGGATGCGCTGATCGCAAATCGTGTCTGTCTCCGGAACCTCCAGTTCGAACCCAGGCAGCACGCCAAGATTGTACCAACAATGGCTCATTGTTGGAATACAGTGGCATCAATATTGGGCTGGCATTGGCATAGGAGCACATTACTACATTTTCCAACCTTGGCCCATACTTCATACCAAGATTTTCCCATTGTTCAGCCATTGTGGCACTGCCAGCATGGGCATATCACTGGCCTTTCCACTCAAACTTCATTGGTCCTGCAAGTATCAGTCCAATGTTCAACCATGCTGGTACTACCACTATGCACTGAACATCAGCTATTCCATTGATGTCCCATTGTTGATGCCAATATTAGTCCCATGGATAGCCATTCTGGCCCTACCAATATGTACTGAAATAACCCACTGTTGATGCCAAGATTGTTATGTTCAGCCATTTGGCACTGTCAATGCAGACTAAGCACAGGCTTTTCCATTCATGACAGTGCATACAACCTGTCACATCAGTGGCTTAAATATTGGCATGCCACTGCCCTTTTCTATTTATGACTCGCCAGTAAAGCCTATGTTAATTTTTATCTTCAGTGGCCAACATTAATGCAAATGTTCACTCGTAAGCAACCATGCAAATATTCATAAAATGAGACAACCAAAGTATTCATGAAAACATTTATTTTATGAAAAAGTCCAAATAGAATTAATCGTTAGGGGCCGGGAAGGGTGGTGCCAGGGGCTGTGGGATGGGTGGTGGCAGGGGCTGTAGGGAGGGAGGGCCCTCAGGAAGTGGAAGAGACCAGGGGATTGGGAGGCACACATGCGAGCACAGTGCAGGGGGCTGTCCCCGCAATCGCAGGTGGCGTGCTTGGTTGGAGGGGGGAGAAGACTTCGGCAAGGCGTCTCTTCCTTCCATCACATGAACCGGGCAGCCAGCTGCAAATAAAACCTTGTGCCTCTGATGCGTCAAATGCAGTTTGTCGCAAATGGCATCTGCACAGGAAAAGTGAACAAAGAAAATAGACATTATTTCCAAGCACACAAAAATCATGGTCATCATTTTAGAAAATTGTAAGAAAATAAATTCCAGGATATGGCCAATGAGAAAGGCTGTACTGAAGGGCTCCTGATTAATTTTGGCCACCTAGAGTTCTTAATTTAAGATGCACCGACATCGCTTAGCACACGTGCTTCTTTGCATTTAGCCTCCAGAGCAATGCAGCTACTATGGATGGTGTTTGATCCCTCACTTGGAATCAGTAGCTGAGCACCTGAGTCAGGAAGGACATCAGGTAAAAAATATAGTAAACAGATATATTATTACGTGCCTCATAATCAAGGCAACATACAAAACGTGGACACAACTAAACAATGAAGTAAAGAATCACTAGAGGGGCCTCAATCCATTGACACTGACTTGTCGTTGCGATTGACCACCTTGCACCTGCTAAGTGGCATCATAGATGCCCATAAATAGAAGGCAAGTGACTGCAGCTTCTATTACACACCGCAGGTTCGAAGGGCATTTTCAGCTCCAATAAGCTTTCCAAACAATTAAAATAAAACTGTGAAAGCATGTTGAATAAAGGGAACATGAAAAACTATTTACTAAAGCTAGAATTTGTTGCCATCATTAAATACTTGTAAATGAAATCAAAACATAGTTCTCTTTTCTATAAAAGGGAGATAACGCATCTGTCCAACTTCCATTTATGAACTGTGTTGCGCTTCAACTGTCATGCACAACAATGAATTTTAACCTCACTAACTCTTTAATGTCGCTTGCAAGGCATGGGCTTTGTCAAGTTGCGACGACAGTCCACCGCTGTGATATATCGCACCTTGCGGAAAAATTTTACACTTTAGTTCAAAAGGTGTACTGTCTTGTTCCCTTATTGCATCAGGCTTGTAGAAGAAATAGGGTTAGGGGTGGGACAAAGGGATGGTCAAGGATAGGCAGAAGAACGAGGAAATGTTTGCCCTCGGGTGTAAAAGACACGACCAAATACGCGAGAAAGAGTAGAAAGATTTGGAAGGAAAAGAGAAAATAAGGAGAAAAGGACTAGTGTTGAAGTAAGTGAGTTAGGAAAGCTCAAGGGACAGGTGAGTCCCACTTGGGTGGGCAAGAAAAGGCTTAGGACACGAGGGAGGTGGTCAGGGAACACGAGTAAAAAACAAGTGAACACGAGAAGAAGAGTAGAAAGACTTGGAAGGAAGAGTGGAAATAAATAGAAAAGACTGGTGTTGAAGTAAATTACTTGAGAAAATTTAAGTGACGTGGTGAGTCCCACGCGGAACGGCAAGGAAAGAAAGGCTTAGGACACGAGGGTGGAAGGAATAGGGCTACTGGTCGGTCAAAGGGATAGTAGAAAAGAGAAGAACGATGAGAAGAAATGCGAGCGCTAGAAAACACAGTGAGCACGCGAAGAGTAGGAAGATTTGGAAGGAAAAGAGAAAATAGTGAGGGAAGACTAGATTTAAAGTGAGTGAGATCGGAAAAAGGCGAAATCAGGAGACGCGAACCACGTGGGCGGGCGGCGAAAGGCCTAAGAAAAGTGGCACAAACTTACTTTTGCGGCCGTCGGTCCAGGCTCCTGAACAGGCACGAGGATAACCACACCAGGTAGTTGGTATGGTGGAAGGGCCGAGGAAAACTTGGTTAGGAGCGGTAATCCAAAACACAGGGCTCCAGCGCACAGGGCACACACGATCACGGTAGGCACAGGATGGCGGAGGGCCGCAAGGGCCAGCGGCACACGCCGCGGCCTCGAGGCGCGCACGAACTCGACGGAGCGAGCGTCGCGCGCGACCGACCGCGTTGACTGCTAGGGCGAGACTGGCAGCGAAAACGAGGCAGCAAGGAACAGAGAAGCGAGCGACGCAGGTCCACTCATCGAAGGCTCCGGGGAGACTGGAGAATCGCACGCGACCGCATCGCGATAGGTCATCGGTCGTATGACGTTTACGAAGAAGAGCTAATCAGAAGGCCGAAAATTTTGTTTATTTTTTTGTGCTCCTCGTTGCACTGCCCTCTCCCCCTGATTCACGCCGAAGGAACAGTCTTTTCGGAATACACCGAGGACCCGTCGAAATTGACCAAAGGGTGACCGTCAAAGTGACGGCTATTTTTTACAGTGCAACTGTAAGAAAAGCGCATAACACTAGGACGGCTGATAAGCTCCGTTTACATAAACGCGAGAGGAGCGCATCATGTCAACTTTCTCGTGCATCCCACTCATGTAAACAGGGAAAATGCGCCAGGAAAATGCATTAATCCCACAGGCAGGGCGCAGATCGGCAAGTGCAAGTCCTGTGCTGGGGTGAATAGAAACAGGTGCTCGTAGGGCGCCTAGATGTGCGTGTGCTTCTCTCCGCTCTCCCCTCCCACACATCGAGACACCCTAGTTTCGGGGCCCCCTCTTCCGCCCTGGGCGCCTACACAATACCCTCTCGGAAGGAAAACAAAGCAGACCACGCTCAAGTTGTGACCGGCTGCCCCCCCTACTTCCGCGTGGCGTATTCTTACATGCGAGCATGGCGTCTCCCCTCCGCGAGGAAATTTCGGGAAAAGAAAATCACCAACTAGCCCCGCCACTGGGAATTACGATGCGCTACTGCGGTATTTATGTAAACGCGGAGCTCTTCTTAGAGAGCCTTTCGTTCTCGCCCAACTAATTCTTCTTCAAGCTACAGGAGGGATAATGCCCGATTAATCTCCATATTTCAGAAAAAGCTTTCCAACATAGCTTCGCGACTTGGGAACGGGGATCAAGACTTTTCATTTTTGTTTATCTAACCAACCCTTTTTTTCCGCTCCTAGACTGCTCTCAATGTCGTAGGCAGCGTCGCGCTGCCTACGACACGAGGTCGAGCTGCCTATTGCAGAAAGCATTGTAGAACTGGTGAGATACTGCCAGCTTCGAAATATGGCTGAGCCAACGCAGGGAAAACGTCCGAGAAACTCGTCCAATACTGCCAACTTCTAGAAATGGCTTAGCCAAGGTGGGGAAAACCCCCGAGAAACTGGTCCAATACTGCCAACTTATAAAAATGGCTGAGCCAAGAGAGGGAAAACGCCCGAGAAACTGGTCCAATACTGCCAACTTCTAAAAATGGCTGAGCCAAGGCGGGGAAAACGCTCGAGAAACTGGTCCAATACTGCCAACTTTTGAAAATGGCTGAGCCAAGGCGGGGAGAACATTGGCAACGCGGGGCCTTCATAGGACCGTTGTTTGCCAACTCAATTCCTACATTGGACCACTGTCATGTGCTGCTTGGGAAAGTATTTGCTTTTTTAGTTTTTACCTTCACCGTTACTCGCGCAAACAATTTTCCTTCTTGGCGACCGCCAAAGACCCCGACGGTTAGCATTTCATCTCCGAGAAATCTGCATCCTAGTCTTTTCGACGCTTCAGGTGTCATGTACGAGCGTTGGCTTCCGCCATCGAAAAGGACTCGCAGTCGTGTCCAGGTGTTTTGGCCACCACAGTTCACTGTGGCGGACAAAACAGTTGTCAATACAGAGCCAGCGAACCTCGAAGACCCGAAGGAGCGCATGAAGTTATCAGTTGAAAAGATTCCCGAAGAGATGCTCATTTCTGCTGTGAATTGCATCAAAGACCGCATTCTACTGTGCATCGCAATGAACGGCAAGCATTTTGAACACGTGATACGAAAACGGGTTTTTTTCACCCCATATACTATTTCTTTCCTTGAGTGTCCAAGTGGGGCTGCAACCAACTAAATCCATAAAAGGTACAAATTTCATTCATTTCTGTTTGTTTTACAACAAGAAAGGGCTAAACATCTGCGGGAAAAGGTTTCCTAATTAGGTACTAGCACTTCTTACAGCACGGGAGGTGTCTGATCCAGCACACGGAACCATATTGAGCCAGCTAATACGGAGCACTTCAGTGCTAAAATAGTTTTCAGTTAGAAGTTCCGTTCAGTTTTCATCTACGAAGTCATTCTCATTTACTGTAGCAGTCAGGCCTATAGACCTTTCCAAAAAGGGCTCCCTGGGCGCTGCCATATTGTTCCCTGGACTGCAGTGGGCACCTCCCGCTAGCACGGTGGAAGCGGCGAAACGCCTCCTCTCTGGACTGCTAGAAACCGATTCCGCCGCCGGAAACAATATGGCAGCGCCCAGGTTGGAAAGGTGTATACCACATAAATGAAATAGACGCTTGACAGCAATCATACAATGCATGTCGATATAGCGGCACTATTTAATGTTAAAGAGTAATATGCACACTGTCAGAGAAGAGTACAATGATCTCTTTCATGAGGCTAGGGATAAAAATAAAAAAGATAAACTCTTTCTGGAGTTAACCAGACAGGCAGTGCGCCAGGTGTGCTTATCAGTGCTCCCAATATCGACATTCCCGTAACTGACGATGGCTATAATTTTCCTTACTCTGAGGGACGAAGCAGTCGATAACGCCGGCCGCGGTCTAACCTGAGCGCCGAGGTCCTCTAGCGAGGAAAGTTAGCACAGGCGTTTCGATTTGGGTGCTGCATTAATTACGACACGTCACGAGCGGACGCTTCGCTTACGCCATATTTAAAGGTTCCCCTTTGTTATCGTCAAGCCGCGATGGTTGGGGCGCTACAGAAAGGCCTGGATGAAGGCGAGTTTCCTTTTATTTGACGAGTGTGCCACTAGGCAAAAGGATGGAAGGGCGATACGGATGACGCGAGTAGCTTGTTGAGTTCGAGCACTGCAAGGAAAAAAGAACGTCCATCTCGTGGTCGACTACTGTGCGGATTACCATGTGTTGCCTTCCCTGACCATCCTCTTCTGCCGCCGGACAGGACGAGAAAGACCAGCCGCTCGACATGGGCACCACAGTCACGCTCAAGCTGTCAAATCGGCGGTGCGTCACAGCGCACGCTAATCGGAATTGGCAGACCAGATGCCCATGTCCCTGCTTCGACCTGTTCA
Organism: Amblyomma mixtum; assembly: GCF_055824585.1. Taxonomy (NCBI): domain Eukaryota; kingdom Metazoa; phylum Arthropoda; class Arachnida; order Ixodida; family Ixodidae; genus Amblyomma; species Amblyomma mixtum. Next base: position 135,409,171 of record NC_143012.1, read on the forward strand.
TTTCCGGCCGTGGAAGTGATTAGTGCCGTTTGAATTCAACTGACTGCTCAGTGCATCACGACTTGCTTCTATGGGGCAATATTTATAGATTCCGTAACTATGGAGGACGCAGTCGAACACGTGCAGAGGAACATGGATTTGTGGAAATGCGTCGGTGGTGCACAGCTGGCCTGAAGTGAAGTCATTTAGGTTGACTTCTTAGCCTAGGTCGTTTAGTTTCGATTTGCTCATTATGAGCAATGTACGAGCACTCCCGGACTGTCAGAAACTGAGATTAGCTATATCGCATCCCAAAGCTGCTTTCTGGCAGCAAGGGCCTCGGACAGCAGCATGCATGAACAGGCTAGAGCACTTTGAATGCGCCGTGATAGGTATTCCAGTTTGAAGACGGAAATGCGCATGTAGAACTCGTAGAAAAAGAAGAGCCACTTTTGCCTGATTTTGTATTTCTTCGGTGTAAAATGGGAATTACTACGAACCGTGGATACAAGGAAGGCAATCCTCGCGACGGTGGGGTTCGTTTTAAGCGTGGTCCACTGTATTACCTGTAGCTTAAGCATTCATCTCATCGATCAACGTCAGCAAAGAACAGCTTTTCTTGCATGTCCGTCTCTATGGCCAGTAAGCTCAGACACAACGTCAGACAGCCATAGCACATGTTCGCCCTTTGCAGTGGTGCTGCGTAACGAGCGTTGCTGTTGCACAGGCTTCAAATGGCTGAGATGGCGATGAGAGGTCAGGGCCACCACGGGTCGCACAATCAGGCACAGCTGGGTCTTTGCAGCTGCTGCTGGCGTAAAAGAGACGCGTGCTGCATAGAGGCACCAACCGGTGAGGCACAAGAAAGTGTTACGTGCCTACCGACTCCAGATAGCGAGAGAAAAACCTCCCCGGACTCGAGGGACCTCCGCCATCGGCGCCGTAATCCTTCCGATGGCGTCTCAGCCCTATTGGCGAACACTTTCCGACTCCGCGTGGCGTGCATTGCATTCCGCCGACTCGTCTTCAGGTGCAATAGCTGCATCAGAATTACTGCGGGAGCATTTTAATGTGACAGCATTTAAGGCTGTCGATGAGAGAAAAACCTCTCGGTTTGTTATGACGTCATTAAGGTCGCATGACCGCCATTATACCTATCACAGAGCAACACTCACACCAGGCTAATCCAAACACACCAGTTAGAAGTATCTTATCACGGCGGCAGATGGGTCGAGAACGTTGTAACGTAGCCATGACTTGATATTGCGTCTTTGAACAAAGCAAAGAGATTTCTCTTGAAAGAAAAGAATCAGTGGCCAAGTGGAAGAATCGAACCTCTGACCATTGAGGGCGCGAGCCGGGAACGCAACTTCTACGCCACCGAGGAACATTCTTTCAGCAAAGATGAACGGAGGCTTGTATGAGCACTTCGCCTCACAGTGTGTACATTGCAGTGCGGCAACGCGGAGCTAATTAGCATCGCTAATAGTATCGGTTGATGTGTAAAGAAACGCAAAGAAGCTGACACAAGCGCAGGAAGAAGATGCAGCTGCTGATGTGATCGCATCCTCTCTTATGGAGTCTTAAGTGTCCCGATAATTTTCTGCTGCGCAATCGGCCCAAGCAACTATCGGACAGAGGGGTCTATAGTGGGGTTTGCATAATGGTGAACAGGAAGGTATTGCCAGGCCAAGAACTGGCAGCATGGCGACGTCGCTTCCCTCCCCGTACTGTGGGGCAGTTCAGAGCGTTGGCGTGCGGTAAGAAAGAGGGAGAAAAAAAAGGCACGCTCGGATGCTGGTGGGCGTGTGTAGAACAGAAGACCAGCGCATGAACATTTAATGTTTCTATTATTCTCATCTGTAGTTTTGAGAGTTCACTGCCAGTTTAATGCACAATCGCATCCACGGTGCGCATTCCCAAAACAGGACAGCATTAGACAGCCTTCGGCAATCGAAATTAATCCGCCGCCGTCTGATAAGCCCTGCTCAAGGCCCGGAGATTTGCTGCGTCCAGGAAGTTTTCAGCAAATTAAATTTCACAGTTGTGTCAACGCCCACGAGTTACTTTGGCTAACTGAAAACAACATTTGATTCCAACAGTTCCGTGCAATCTGTTTCAACTGCTGGACACTTAACCGGAAGGCCTAGTAAATGGGTCCATCAAATGAAGTCATACCTAGAGTATTGCCGAGGTGGTTGACTGCGTAGGAGTTCAGTGCGTACCGATCGTAGAGCGCGTGCAAATTGCTAAGGTGACCGGTTCTGTGCATCGCCATATATAATTATCAGTTCAGCAGGATGCGTTGTTGGGCAAGTTGATTCATATTGCATATTGATTGCACCCGTCCCGTCTTCTTTCTTGTGATTGTTGCATGTGCGCATCCCATCTTTCTAATGCAATAATTATCACTGTCTAAATTCCCAACAATTTGGCTTATGTAATATAATATAGTACCAGCCCCTATAATGCCTGCACGGACTCGTATTGATTCAGGTCAGGACGACGGGCATGGCGCCCATCAGAGGGCAATCCTCGGTGGGAGCGTCACATGAGTGGTGAATGGCGTGCAGAGTGGAAGCGATAGGCGCGGCTTCGGGCGATGCGCTCGTTCTGAGCAGCGCGTTTGCACACTACGTTGCAGCACACGATGATCATCAGCATCCATCCGAGCGCAGCCGAACGACTACAAGGCAAGTGCGAACAGCCGCAGGAGCTCCGATTTCCAGCCACCGGAAAGAACAAAAAACAAAAAAAGAAAGGCGGCAGGAGGTCTGACGATATCGCGACACGAGCAAAGCGCACAGCCGGCGTTCACAGCAGACGGCGCGCAGGTTAGTTACGTCACAGAGCGTTGGAACGTGTCCGGGATTCCTGAGCTGCGTCGTGTTTGCCGTCAGTCGCCGCTCAAATTGCTCCGGAGAGCACAGTCCGCCAAGTTTTGTCTTTTTCTTCGTCCGAGCGGCGTCGTCGGAGAGAGCGGTGAGTGGGTCCGCGTACCGGATGACTGCACGTGTGAGCGCTTCGAAGTGATGCGGTGGCGAGGAAGCCACGGCGTGAAAATGATTTGTGGGTCCTGCAGTGTATTTCACCGTTCCAGTCTCTTATGGAGCCTCTTCCGAGGATAGAATTCATTGCGACACCAATTGAGGCAGGAATGTGACAGGCGCTGTTGTCTTTTATACGCTTATCGTAACCAATCTTCCTTTAAAAACAAAACGTGCGCCCCACTGATTTCTAACATAGAAATTTCTAGCGTGCTCTAGGACGCCTAGAGCTGCTCTACTCCGCGAGGATGTTCCGTGGTCTGGCCGCGTCCCGAACACTCGAGGACCCAGCGCGCTATTGTGTTGCCGCCTCCAGCGAATGCTTCGCTATCTATTGCGTGAGAACGATTTCTCCCCCTCTCGGGCCTGTGTACCATTTCGCGACTGGAGCGAAAATTTCCGCCCAGTCAGTCATGTCGCAGTGCGATTTTCGGTCAGTGCTTTCACATGCAACATCACAGCTAATTCGGTCCGAGCGACATTACGAGAGACACCAGAGGTTGCTCCGTCCTGTCTCCCTTGTCTTATTGTGTCGTCTTTGTGTGCGCAAAAAAGAATTGTGAGAATCAAGCAACTAGCCCCACAACGCATATTACTAGGTTGGTTGATGTAGAATAGGCAACCCATGATTAAGCGCGACAGCAGCCCAACACGAAATTTGTTATAATCGGTGCACTTTTAGATGCGAGACAATATTTCTTGTGTTTTGATTAGAATAAACAGTTTTGCTTCCGCCCTAGCAACTCCTCGTACTATCGCGATGAAAAGAAACGCAAAGAGTGGAAAGCGTGGCTTTCCGGGCAGTCGGCGAAGTCCAGCGTCGGCTCGCTTAGTCCGAGGATCCGCGTCCACCTCCGATATGCCCTGGCTGTCGCTACGCAAATCGGCGCTTTCAGTCGGCACCGCCGCAGCGCTAGAATCTTGTTCTGGCCGGCGCTATCTCACCGCGTGTGTGTTTCGAGTGTCAGCACTCCACATTTACTTCTTTTTAATCTTTATTCCCTGTATTTGTACATAGTGTATATTGCCGCCCTACCTCTATCCTTTCTTCTATCGCTCCCTTCTTTCTTTCCTTCTCCCTGTCCTTTTATTCCCACTACCCACAGCTCAGGTGCTTCAGGCTTCGATAGCAGATGCCGCGGCTAGCATCTTTTCCCTTCATATTTTATTTTATTAATACCAATAAACAGCCACTAACAACAACACGACGGGCGGATGATAAGCTTTCCTTGCCATTATACCCGGCAAGTAAAATGCGGCCCGCTTTCGTGTTGTCGCGATGATTGCGTGCGTAAGAGAACTGAAGCATGAATGCCTTCCAGACCATAGCAGATTTATTTCTCTAAGAAATATACGAACAGCAATTCAAACAAAAACTGAAGCTGGCACAAAATTTGCAACTTATCGCAATGCAGAACTGCTCGAGAAAAAAATACTTTGCATTAATTAATATTTGGTAAAGCCCCCTTCGGCATGAATGACGGATTCCATGCGATTTAACCGAGAGGCGTACAGTTCTGTGGCTATAGCTCAGTGCTGCGAAGCCTGTCCCACTCGGCGTGAACCGCAGCCCAGAGGGAGTCCTCGTTCATTTTATGGAGCTGCAGTCGTGACAAGCGTCATTTGATGATTCCCCAGACATTTGCAATCGGATTTATGTCTGCTGCTTCCGATGGCCACGGAAGTTTACGGATGGCAAAGTTCTCTAGCAAGGCTTCCACTGTACGTGAAGTATGGATTGGCGAAAGGTCATGCTGAGAATAAAAGAGCCCATCCTTGAACATCCATCCAAAGCACAGGGGACGACAACCTGTTCGATTACTTTACAGTATTCTGCTTCAGTGAACCGCTCATACAGCCGTATAAGGGGACCCAAGCCAGCGGCTTTGACCACTTGAACACCAACTTTTAGCCCGAGCTTGTCTTTTGATCTGCTCGGCTGTTAAAAAAGGGTTGTCTACGGCGGCTGCAATAATCAGGTCTTCTTCCGCAGTCGTGGAACGGGGCCGCGAACCATGAGGAAGGTCAGAGAGTCTGCCTTCAGTTTTGTAGGCTTTCAAAACTTTGTTGACTGTCGAAAGCGGTCTTCCGGTTACCTCCGCAATGCTTCTCTGAGAAATTTCTTGGCGGTGCAAAGCGACCATTCCGATCCTGTAGGTGTTCGACACTCCCGGCATGATTTTCTTTTTAAGCTCAAGATACCCAAGCCGGTAGCTTAGCGCCTACACCGTAGGGGAATAAAATTTTTTTCGATGCAGAGCTAGGAACCAGCGCCGCCGCGGTGGCTCAGTGGCTATGGTGCTCGGCTGCTGGCCCGAAAGACGCGGGTTCGATCCCGGCCGCGGCGGTTGAATTTCTTTGGGGGAGAAATTCGAGGCCCGTGTACTGTGCGATGTCAGTGCACGTTAAAGAACCCCAGGTGGTCGAAATTTCCGGAGCCCTCCACTACGGCGTCTCTCATAGCCTCGGTCGCTTTGGGACGTTAAACCCCATAAACCAAACCAAACCTAGGAACCAGCGACGATTGAGCTTGTGCTGAACGCTTCAGTTCTCTTACGCACGTAATCATCGCGACAGCACGAAAGCGTGCCGTATTTTACTTGTCGGGCATAATGACAAGGAAAGTTTATCATCTCGCAATACACGTGCGGCGAGATATCGCTCGACGGAACTGCCGGAACGAGATTCTAGCGGTACGGCGGTGTCGACTGAAGGCACCGATCTGCCTAGCGGCAGCCAGGGCATACGGAGATGGACGCGTATCCTCGGACTAAGCGAAAGCCAGGCTTTCCGCTGTTCGCGTTTCTTTTCATCGCGGTAGTACGCGACCTGACCTGGCACGGCGTCTCGGCGCCCGCCAATTTCCAGTCCCAGATCGATCACACCGACGCTTGGATTCAATTCAAACCGGAAGCCGCCTCAAGACGTCTGGACTCTCTCCTGTCGCCGGCCGACGATAAGCATGTGAAATGGGCCTTATCGACGGCAAGCGTATGCACGCGGCGCGCTATCGCGCTTCACCCGGAAGGGCCGCTGACAAGGAGCGGGTTGAGAGAATGGGGCTCCTTTATCGCGCTCCGAATGCGCAGGATGAGAGCGCGTGCGACTGGCGCTGCGAAGTTTGATCATTTGCCCTCTCCCAAGGTCGCGCGGCGTCCGCAGACATTTTCAGAGCACGTTTGCGACGCATGCTGAGTGGCGTCATTCTTCCCTCTCCCCCAACTGCAAGTGCGGGGTTTCCCGGTATACGATCGCGACAAGCCGTTTCGTTGTTGAGCAATCGGCGTATCTGCATGTGTCTAACTTGCTTCATCGTCGGGCCTTCGCCGCATACAGCACTGACAGTTGGCTGCGCTCCAAGTTTGCTTGGTTTGAGGCGTCACTTCACCCAGCACGTGTGCGCTCGAAAGGAAACTTACCGCTAATCGTTCCGCGTCAATGCGCGCTAACGGGCCCGTGCAACGTCGCCAAGAAACGCTGTCAAACGGCGCTCGCGTCAGCGGCCGCACCACTGCCATAGAGAACCACTGCAGCCTGGACAAGGTTGTGTCGAGTCCGACACCTCCTCATCCAGGTTTATAGGTCCATTGATTGGACCGGATTCCGTACATTTTGCACATAGCCACGGTCACTCGAGGACTCGAGGCATCCTGTAGCGTTGCTCCTCCAAACAAGAGGAATGCCGCAGCTGCTGATGCATTTCACGCTACCGGTGACGATGACCTCGTCCGCCCGCGTGTCAAGTCAGGTCGAACCAAATTTATTCTCTTTGCGTGGAAAAGGAGAATCTAGGACTAAAAACTGTAAAGAACAGCTAGACAAGGCCCTGGCCCCCTTGGCGTGTGGAAGAGTGCGTGACCTTTATCCTGCTTACAAAGCATGAAGGGGTGTTGATCTACCATAACGGTGAGCCCGTCTCCCCGTCTGTTATGTTATCGCGTTTGCTAAAGGGCAACATATGCGTCTTCGCTCTAGCAAACGTACGTATGAAAAAAGATTGCTGACCGGGACAACGTCATGGGCTACATCTCTCTACAATTTTTCTCTTTTTTTCCGTTCGCTATCGCATGAGCGAGCGCCATTGGCCTAAAGTCTGGCTCATAGCGACCTCAGAATCTGCGGCAAACTTTTTGTTTGAGTATTGAGTATCATTAAAATTCAGGCTACACTACAATAATGCATTTTCTATACGGATATTACGATACTTTAATTTTTGATAAGCGATACTTATTACACTGATACACAAGATGTATCGAAGGACAGCATTGTAGCGGCATTGCGTGGTCCGGCCGAAAAAGAAGACTGGCGACAACTTACGCTTGCGCTCGGGCAGAAGAGATTCGGCACACAGTCTGGTTTTCCACCTGGCGAAGTGGGCCTAAAAATATGTTTGTGGACGCCGGGCAATGATATCTGCCTAGTTGTGCCATACGCCACAGTATCAAAGATACACGCATCTTCGAAAGTGCCCATGCCTGTTAGAAAGTGGTATCCAACGGAGCGACAGCATCACAGCGGCGCAGCACCTCCCTAGAAGCTGTACCTGCCGCCCGCCTAAAGCCTTACTGCGTGCGTTAAGAGATGCTTTGCTCGCGTTGTCAGTGTTTATTACTTTTTTGTGCTAACTTTCCTGTCGGCGTAAAGCATCGGGCCGATGCTTCTTCAACAGAGGTGTAAGGCCGCGAAGCTTTGTAACATCTGTTTGTTGAGAGCCGCAGGCATACGGCTTTATCACTTCTGTTGTGAGGTTGGATTCGACCAAAGCAGGTAGAATCTACGCGCCCTATTCCTCGCCAGTATTTGCGATGCTGCCAACCCCACCACAGTTGCTGGCCAGTTTGGAAAAAATAAACAGAACCAAAGACAACATAAAACGTGGCGCAAAATGGAGATCACCTCCACACTCGCACTGCAAAGAATTCCTATCAAACTAAACATGTACGAGTACTGTCATTGAGAACAGCGTAAAAATGTTTGGGTTTTATGAGGTTTAACGTGCCAAGGCGACTCAGGCTATGAGGGACGGCGCAATGAAGGGCTGCCGATAATTTCGACCACCTGGGGATCTTTAGCTTGCACTCGCGTAGTACACAGGTCTCCATCGAAATGCGACGGGGATCAAACGGGTGTCTTTCTGGTCAGGAACCGAGCACATGCATAACAACTGCGCCATCGCTGCGGTTCATGCTGGTCACCGAAGGTGCAGCCAAAGAGAGGAACTTATTTATTTATTTACAATACTGCCAGTCCCATCAGGGACCATAGCTGGTGGGTGAACAAAAGGACAAACATGATAAAAATTTGAGCAGTGCACTCTGGAATTCATCAAAAAAGAGTGAATACAAATCAAACATAGGCAAACAGAAAGGAGGAAGCAAAATAAAAGAAAAGGTAAACATTAGCAAGGAAAAAGAAAAATACATGTCTAGGAGTCAGGGGGAACATTTCCATAAGGAATTCAATTAGAGCGCATGGGAACACAGGAGCGGAAAAAAAGAAAGACTTTCTTCACGATTAATTAACAATCTAATGAAGTGTTGAGAGGCGATTGAGTATGTCAGTGAAACTGCATTATTGGTTAATTGATAAGGATTCTATCCGTGACGTGAACTGAGATAATGTGGCTGCAGTTATGATTGAGGGACCAAGGCGATTCCATTCTCTGATCACGAGGGGAAAGTAGGAATACATGAAGGTTTCTTTATGGCATGAGTATTCTGTTATCTTTTGTTCAGTCACGTGGTTCGTGTGTGTTGTCATTGATGGGCACTGCGACGTTCTCTTCCTGGATAGCCGCCGCCATGCTGGTGTCGCGGGTGCCGTGGCGTTCGCTGTGCCGGGGCGGGCAGGGGGGCCGCCGGTGGTTCTCCCAGGACGTGATGCGGGAGCTCGAGTCCATCTTCGGCCCCAAGGGCGTCAGCACCACCGACGCCATCCGCGAACAGCACAGCCGGGACGAAGGGCCGCACCCTCCCGCGGCCCCCGACGTCGTCGTCTTCGCCCAGGACACCGGACAGGTGAGACTCCTGTCCCCAGGAGCCGAGGGTATATAGTGGGGAGGTATCAATCTCACGGCACTCAAGTCGTTTCGAACACGGGGCGAAGTGTCGGCGATGCAGGCTTCAAGAAACCTATGTTGGACAGGTTCACCGACAGCCGTGGTGGTCGCTGTTACCTGACTGCAAGTACAATCTTAGAATGTGGATTGCGTGAAGGGACAGCAGAAGGAAACACGGCCAGGGGTGGTCGTCTGTCTTCTTCTTGTCCCTTGTGCAGTTTAGCGTTCTAACATGTAAAATCAGGGAACCCGTGCTCTTCTTCATTTCATTCTCTTCGAGACCTTTGTTTTTTCGGCGAGCGGCCTTACCTCATCTCTATTTTGTCTATCTATTTAATCTCGTACTGCCACCTCCCGGCAGGGGTGGAGTACATAGGTGATGCTGACGTGACAAGTTGTTAGGACTGCAACACAACAGATATGCTGTCACAAATGCGTCATATGTATGAACTGCAACAATCTGAAGGCAGACGACTCCATTCACTAACAGGTTCACAGGAAAAGGACTACTGAACGACGACAGTAGTGGTTTTTTTTTCGCGTATCTTACAAAGGGTGGTTCACCTAAGTCTTTACAGTTTTTAAAAATATGCTTTTTAAGGAAGGAGAGCACTTTTTTTGGCGTAGCATTGTCGGCGGTCAAGCACTTCAGAATACAGCTAAGATGTGCTACAGCTAAGACGTGGTTACATGCTTAAGACGTGGTTAAGACGTTGTTAACTAATATTGAATAGTTAACTCTTTTAACTGTTAACTGTAACTTTTTAACTATTACCGTTAGGCTCATTAATTATTGGGAGCTGTGTAACCCAGAGCAAGAAATATCCATAATAGTTTTTATAATTTCGAATACACGATTACCCTCGGCGCTGTGGCCCAACAAATTTTGGCTATTTCGACGAGTTACGTGCTCTGGAGAGGTTGCTTTGTTTAACTTATCGAAAGTGCACGTATTTTCGCGCGATGTAGCCAAAATTTGTTGAGCCAGAGCGCCGAGGGCAATCGCTTTTTCCAAGTTCTAAAAACTGATCTGGATATTGCTTATGACGGGCTACACGCCTGTCAATAATTAAGGAGCCTAACAGCACCAGTTAAAAAGTTAGCTATTCATTATTACTAAACCAGTGTGCCACACCACACCTCAGCTGCATTCTAATGCACTGCACCGTTGAGAATGCTGTGTCGAAAAATGTGGTTTCGAACTAAAAAAAAAAGACTATTTTAAAAAATTTCGTAAAATTTTAGGTGAAACACCCTGTATACGCAGATAAACGCTGAGACACGCAGTGGCTTTGAAAAATACAGTTCTCACGGTTTACAGCGTTCCTGCTCAGCACGCTACGAAATAATTTGAAGCGTGATTGCTTTCTTCTCGACCTATAATGACTGCCATACTGGGGAAGGCTTCACTGCTGACATAGTCACCTGCTGTGTTCAGTACAGTCGTCCACACATCTGTCTGAAGCACACCATGGGCACGCTCTATTGCGCATTTAAGACAGTCGCTTCTACCTGGTGGGCCCGATATAGGCTTTAAGGACATGAGGAGATAAGTAGCGTCATTGAGAAAGGGCATGCCTGATATGGCTTGTTTCGAGCCCGAGGCAACTCGTAAATGACGCGAATGTACACCCTGGTGCGCCGTTCGAGCGCCATAGACAGGTCTGTCGACGACTGTACGTACTAACTCTTAGTGTGCTGTGGACTGCGCTGATGACCTATAGGTCTAATGCAACAAATCTTTCGCTCTATGCGAGAGTACTTAGCCTTGTCTCTAAAGGGGCATCTGTGACATTTATATGGTCGGAACCACCCGCGGGCCTCGGCTGTGCGCGGGTTTCGGGATTGAGGGAATCCTGGTGGCTGAGGGGACGCCGAATGTTCTGACCTTGAAGGGGCGGAGGCAACCCGCGTTTCCCCCTCGGATCGACACAATTTCTGTCCCCCTCTCTGCACTTTCTTGCCATCGCATTCGCTTTCTTTTTACTTTCTAGGCAGCGAAGGTTAACTCTGTTACCATTGGCCTTTCTTGGCCGTTGTGCGGTGCGGCTGCTTGTGTTTAGTGTGACATATTCCTGAGCTCGGCTTCATGGTGGGCGACCAGCTGGGCTGTCGAATAGCGATCCTAATCTTGGGGAGAAAGAAAAGACTCTCTCTGACCGGCCTCTGAGGAGGGATTGAACCGAGGCCAACCACTTGGCAGAAGTAAAAAGCAGCGGAAACCTTGGCGGCCGAATTTCGATGGAGGCGAAATTCCAGAGGCCCGGGTACCTTGCGATGTCAGTGGACGTTAAAGAACCCCAGGTGGTGGAAATTTCCGGAGCCCTCCACTACGGCGTCCCTCATAGCCTGAGTCGCTTTGGGACGTTAAACCCTAATAAACCAAACCAAACCTTTCGCAGGGTTTCCTCCGTGTACTCTGTGACCGATAAGCACGTGAAAACCTGCCCGCGTTCGTCACTGCAACAATCCCTTGAAACTGCGTGGGGAAAGCTGCAAAGAATATAAAAAGAGGACTGGAGGCCTGCTCGTGGAAATTAACGCGAAAAAACAAGGCGTCGTGCTATTATCATGAAGAACCTTGGTGAATTCAATGTACAGGTGACATGTCATCGCTCCCTGAACTACTCGAAGGAGTTGTTTCCGAGAATGAACTTCTTCAAAGTACGGATACGGAATTAGGAGATCGTGCCGAACAAGCATTAACAGTAACCCGCCGAATTACGATAAGAAAAGAGGTCATGGAGCTAAATACAAAGCATGCCGTCCTAACATTTATCACTACAACTCTGCCGGACTCCATACACGCAGCATGCATACGTAGTGAAAACTGCGCCCTTATGCGCCACATCCTAGGCGATGCTTGAAATGACAGCGTTTTAGACACAACTGGCTTGCATTCAGGTGGAACATTTTGCTCGGCTAGTTAATGCATTCTGACATGAGTAAAGCGGCACGAAAGAAGGTGTCGGAAAGCGAAACGAAGATGGGACAGGGCAAGCCTACACGTGGAAGATAGAGAAGAGTGCACAAACAAATGGGCCAACTGCAGTGGCGCACACAGCGCTACTTTAGGTAGCGATTAACCTGGAAAAGGCAAACAATTACAAGATATCAAACATCTGATAAGACAGTTATGGAAGCAGTTAGATTTACCCTCCGTGATTAGTCTGACGCTGTTACTCTAATTAGTACATTAACTCTTAGCCGAGGCTTCACAGTCACGACAGAATTATGGTGAAGGTGGTCAGAGAGGTGGGTCGAGACTTGGGGGGTGGGTGGGGAGTGCTGCTGCTAGAGGGCACTTGGTTTCCACATTCTGTCAGCTTGATTTCGCCGTCGCGTTTTCGTTCTGCTGTTGCATGGATTCCATGGGTGAGCAGTGCTTCTGGAGGCCGCAGGTGGGCGGGGCCGGGGTGAGAAGATGGATCAGGTGTGAGAGGGAGGCGGCTGGTTAGACAGACGCTAATATTTTTCGTATTGTAACGCTGGTGCGGCTTGCTTTGAGTATAAAATGACTGATGGCCATGTTGAAGATCAAAGAAAACATTTCACCCAAAGACGGGAAAGAGTTCCGCCTTCCAGGAGAGAGGCACGCTTGCTGAAACATTGGAGCCGGGTCCGCCTCCAGCTTTATCCGGCACGCAGGTCGAGTTGCGGGACCTGGCGTGTACATCTAGTCCTCACCTAGTTCACGGTCCACAGGCCAGACGAGCTCGGGGGAAAATCATGCAATTTGTGACCTCTCCCCAGCCCATTAGCTGCTCCAACAGGCGCCGCTTTGCCATTGCTGTTCTGTACAGGGGAGACGAGAGGCTTGTCCTCTTCCAACTGCGAGGCTGGCCCGAGTGGTCACGCGTAGAGCACTGCACGGGCCTCAATCTGGGGCCCGAGCCCGGCCCGGGCCCGAGACCTGAAGCCCGAGCCCGGCCCAGGCCCGAGGCTTCAAGCCCGGGCCCGGCCCAGGCCCGCTAAATTATCGCTCTAGCGAGCCCGGCCCGGCCCGTGAATCCCAGAGTGAAGCCCAGCCCGGGCCCGACACGGCCCGTTTCACAGTAACGCTTGAGGTACACTGCTCACTCTGAGCAAGTAGACTGCTACTAGACCGATAAGTAACTGGCCGACAAAGGTTCTGAAACCACAGTTTGGCTTGCAGAAAGTTGGTTCTTTTTAACCTAGAAGGAAATGATTAAGAGTAGTGCTCGCCAGGCCCTCTTTTGGACAGTGATCTCGTGTAGGTGCGCAAAGATAAACTCGGATGTTCCGAAAGCGAAATAAAAAGGACTGCATACGCGCGCAATAGACTACTTTGCATTCCCCCATGATTTTAATCAGTTATATTTTGCCGCCCAGAAGAATAAACATTAAAGCTGCCTAGCAAGCATCGGGATGACATTTTTTTAGTGAACGCGATCTCACAGGTTGAAATCATAGCCGAACTGGTCGCCTTTAAGCAGGAACGAAAAGCTAAAAGACCTGAGTATTTCATGGTGTGTGTTTTGAAGACTATAAGCGTCCTAAACTTTGGGATGACGAATGATCAATGGCCAGTTAAGGCTAGTTGAATTTTACTCTTACTGATGGAGCAGAAGATAACGTGCGAACGACATGAACGGCACCTCGGAAGTTTTGGCTTTACCTTAGTGGCAATAAAGAAGAAATCAATAGAATTCAAATTGGTGAGAACATAGTAACAGAAAAAATAAATATAGCAGATCATTTCAATAACTTTTTCCAGTCTGTATTTTCTAAACCAAGCAATGATGACTGTGACGCGTACCCGCCTTCCTCCCTTTCATGTTCGATGGAAGACCTGGTCGTGACTCAGGCCGGCGTGTTTAATCAATTGTTACTTTTGGATTCTAAAAAGGCTAGCGGGCCGGATGGGATTCCAACCCAGTTTTTAAAGCGATACGCTGAGTGGATATCATTTTTCTTGACGATAATCTTTAGAAAGTCCCTACACACTAACTCCTTGCCACAAGATTGGCGGTGCGCAGTCGTAACACCTGTTTTTAAAAACGGCGACCGACTACTCGCAAATAATTATCGCCCAATTTCCCTGACAAGTATCAGCTGTAAACTATTGGAACATATCATAAGTAAACATATACTAACTTTCCTCGAGGATAACGCGTTCTTTTATCAGCATCAGCACGGGTTCCGAAGAGGGCTATCTACCATAACACAGCTTATAGAAACGATACATGATTTTAGTTCAGCCATAATGCCCAAGAGCAAATAGATGTCATTTGCGTAGATTTTGCAAAATCATTTGACAAGGTTCCACACAGTAAATTACTTTTCAAGTTACACAAAGCAGGAATTAGCGAAACCATTCTTAAGTGGATTAAAGCCTATTTGAACAATCGCAGGCAGGTTGTGCATGTGGATGATTGTTTTTCTTCTACATTAGAAGTATTTTCTGGCGTTCCTCAAGGGTCGGTTTTAGCTCCATTACTGTTCCTAATTTATATTAATGATATTAACGAGGTTACCGAGTCTCCCGTAGAATTGAAGCTTTTTGCAGACGACTGTTTAATTTATTCTCGAATAACACAAGCTGCCGACCAAATTAGAATAAACCGTGTCCTTAATTCCTTGCATCTTTGGTGCGAAAAATGGGGCATGGAAATTAATTACACAAAATCAACTTTTACGCATATAACTAATAAGAAGACTGTGCAGTTATTTTCTAATAATGTTGGAAAAAATAATCTAAAAAATGTTGATACCTTCAAGTATTTAGGCGTCACAATTGCACATAATCTGCAGTGGCATAAACATATTAATAACGTGTGCTCGACAGCTTCCCAAAAACTTTACTTTCTGAGGAAGAAATTGGAACATGCAACAAAAGATGTCAAACTGATAGCTTACAAAACATTCATCCGCCCATCCTCGGAGTACGCTTGTGTCGTCTGGAGCCCGCACTAAAAAGTTCTAAAAGATAAACTGGAACGAATTCAAAGAATGGCTGCTCGGTTTATTTCGTCAAGATACAGAAGAAGGGACTCAGTGACGGAAATGCTGAACTCATGTGGGCTCGAGTCA
The DNA here is from genome assembly GCF_055824585.1 of Amblyomma mixtum. Taxonomy (NCBI): domain Eukaryota; kingdom Metazoa; phylum Arthropoda; class Arachnida; order Ixodida; family Ixodidae; genus Amblyomma; species Amblyomma mixtum. The sequence goes on from NC_143012.1 coordinate 135,424,309, forward strand.
CTTCAAAATCGGAGAAAAAAATCAAGACTAAAGCTTTTCTTTCAAATAATTCAAGGGCACTTCAAGATAAAATCAGATAGATATGTTCAGCCTCCGGGAAGACGCAGCGCGAGAACAAGCCACACTCGATCAATCAAGCCTTACGACTCACGTGTTGATGTTTTTAGGTACTCTTTTTTTCCTGATGTCATCGAAATGTGGAATGCTTTGCCAGTTGAAGTTGTTGAGCAATCGGACGTGCACAAGTTCGAACGTTCTATCGATATTTTGTGTCGGGGCCACTCAACTTGATGTTATGAGACATGAATTTTTTCTGTTGTCCATTGCATTTGTATTCCCTCCCTGTAACGACCCTCAAGCAAGGGTCAACAGTATCAATAAAATAAAATAAAATAAAAAATAACTTACAGGGCAAACCCTTGTCATGACAACCAGGCTGAAGAAGCTAGGAGAGATAGGTGTGCTTATTCGATGAGACTTACAAACTCTCACAAGATTTTGTGGCTATTTCATTTACGAGACGTTCCGCTCAGCTCATCAAAAAGAAAACCAAACGCGCTTTAGTTTGTGAATTTTCTCACATGAGAAAAATGTAGCTATAAAATTAAAGCTATGTTTTTGGGGCTTAAGGGCCCAAGGGGAGTCAGGCTGTGAGAGATACCGAACCAAAGGGCTCCGGATCATTTCGACCACCTGGGTTTCCTCAACGAGCAATGATACTACAAAGTACATGGCTGTCATGCTTGCCGCCTTAACAGAAATGCGGCCGCTGAGGATAGGAGCAAACCCTGGTTCCCCGGCTCAGTAATCAAGCGCCTTGACCACTAAGCCACCACGGCGTGGAAATAAGGAAATAAATAAGTCAATGAATAAAATTTAGTTTTTTTCTCAGCGCGTACTATAACCCATAGCTCATCCGTGTCGCTGCTCCAATGTCGCAGTTGTGTACTTCACTCTGCAATAGTGAATGAATAGCCGGACACCAGACGTTTCTGTACGGACCCAAGCCCCACTCGCGTCCGCAGCTTTAAGCCCGAGCCCGGCCCAGGCCCGCAACTTCAGGCCCGGGCCCGGCCCAGGCCCGGCAAAACAGATCATGTCCCGGCCCGGCCCGGCCCGCGGGCCGGGCCGGGCCCGGGCTTTCGGGCCGGCCCGAGCCCGTGCAGTGCACTAGTCACGCGCTTGGGTCCGCCGTCGCGTTATCTGCTGGTCGGCGCACATAATCCCGCTCAAACAAAGAGAAGACGACGCCGCTGTCGCCGCTGCTGCCAGAATCGCTTCTGGCCAACGGCGCCATTGATGACTCGTCTACTAGGGACACAGGAGCCATGCGTGGAATGCCTCTGGTAGTCAGCGAGGACTACTATCTCAGCACTGTATGGCTGCTTATGTTATGGCTGAGTCAAATGTTTTCTCGTAGTTTATGGCGGCTATATGCAGCAGTTTGTTAATTTCTGTCACGCCTGACTGACAGCGTAAGTCCATTGCCAGCAGGCTTTACAAAAACCAGCCTGGCTCTTCGGCTGACTAAAGTCTAAGGCTGGTGAAATTCTCGTAGTGATAAGCGCCTTGTAAGCCCCGGAACATGGTTGTCGATGCGCATGCTGCACACAAATGAACAAAGTTATACAGTAACCATCGCTATATGTTCATAATCACATTTCATTTACGCCATCTGAAAAGCGGTCACGACACTAATAAAGACACACTTAGGACAGCTAGGCCGAAACTTCGTTCTGAGTGGAATTCAATTTTTTCGTTTTTGTTTCTCTTGACGTTCGTTCTGTTACAAAAGATGTATCCATATCTGAGAGATTTTTCTTTTATTTTGGAATAGTTTACCCTCTACTCAGTTCAAACACATCACGTTGGCATGACGTCGAGACTGTTGGGGAATCCACATTCGGCGCCTGAACGTGAGTGAATTGCCATGTGGTATGGCCTCAGAGATCCGACGACTGAAAATTACGCCATCACAGTCTGTCTCTGAAAACTGCCATTTATTGATTATGTACCATCGGTCTGTATAAGAACTTCCCCTTTGAGGACCTCTGCAGGTGGTTGAAAAGAAATACTCTCGTTGCGGGCTGTAATGGAGCCACTCAGGTGAAGAGTCAGGCGCACACTCAGCGAGCAGGAAGATCTGTCCCAAGGGTGTGGCAAATGGATGCACAGACAGGGAGAACTATAGAGCAGCACCTCAACTATTTCGAAAAAGAGCTCTGGCCGTACCAGAATGCGCTTCGAAAATAGGGTGGTGGTGATGTTGCAGGTGAGCCGGGCGGCCAAGCTGTGCTACCAGAAGGGTATCCCGATGATGGCGTTCGGCAGCGGCTCGGGACTCGAGGGCGGCGTGCAGGCCATGCAGGGAGGAGTCTGCATCGACGTCTCGCAGATGGACAAGTTGGTGGAGCTCCATGCGACCGACTTCGATGCCGTCGTCGAGCCGGGCCTTACCTGGCGCAACCTGAACCAGCAGATCCGTGACACGGGCCTCTGGTTCCCCGTCGACCCTGGCGCCGACGCCTCGCTCGGGGGAATGTGCTCCACCAGCGCCTCCGGCACCAACGCCGTGCGCTATGGAACCATGCGCGAGAACGTGCTCAACCTTGAGGTACGTGATGCCCCCGCCACAGATTTCATATTTGTTTTTATGCGAAGCATATTACTAGAGGTACACTACAGCCCTTCGCCGTGGTTACGCGCCGTGTACACCACGTGGTACAGTGACGTCACTCCACGTGACATACCACGTGACACATGACGTCACGACAGAGGAAGACGGAGGTACACTACAGCCCTTCGCCGTGGTTACGCGCCGTGCACACCACGTGGTACAGTGACGTCACACCACGTGACAGACCACGTGACACATGACGTCACGACAGAGGAAGACGGAGGTACACTACAGCCCTTCGCCGTGGTTATGCGCCGTGCAGACCACGTGGTACAGTGACGTCACACCACGTGACATACCACGTGACACATGACGTCACGACAGAGGAAGACGGGGGTCCACCTCGCGCCGTTGCTGTGGTTGCACGCCGTGCAGACCACGTGGTACAGTGAGGTCACATCACGTGACATACCACGTGACACATGACGTCACGACAGATCGCCGTCACGCGCTGGGAGAGGGAGAACGATGCCATCGCACAGACACCGGAATGTCCTCGAGCGGCATTCCCGCGCATTTCGAACGCGCGTTCACACTCGGTGTAGGTGAAACCATAGTCATTCCATGCTTTTATGGTCCTGATACTTCACCGTAACGCTATGGGAGAGCTTCATATGTTGACCGCGCCTTCCACGAGGCGGCGCTACGAGTCCTGTGGGGACAACGACGCGAGGGAGCGAGCGTCTCTACGGCCTCGAGTCTACGGGTATAATGGTACTCCGGCAATGCGGCAGCAACTATTTTCTCTTTTCACTCTGCTTTCGTTTACAAAATAAGTACAGTGCACGTGACGTGCAAGCCTGTGATGCCGAATACTTGCTGCGTGACGGGTTGCCGCTCCGGCTTCGGAGGTAAGCAGGAAAAGGCCTCGCTGTTCTGTCTGCCGAGCGACGCCGAGCAGCGTAAAATATGGAAGCGGGCGATACCCCGACAGGAAAGCGGTGGATTTAGCTTCGACTCGAAGCATGTACGTGTCTGCGAGAGGCATTTTGCCCCACTGATTCGGTCTCACGAGCTTATGATCAACAAAGAAGCAGTGTCGCTGCAATGCGCGAGAAACCGAAACTCAGGCCCGGCGTCGTCCCGCGGGTATTCCTACCAGCGTACTTGGGCACGAATCTGCAACGATGTTGCATTTTAGACAGCTGTGCTCTTCAATGTGCTGATGGCTTTTGGTGCGAAAGCACTACTGCATGGGATGAAACCCAACCAAGAATCTTGTGGCGTCCCTGAATTTAAGGGTGCAGAAATGAAATAAATATTGCTGCGACTAGAAATTTCGCACCCACAGCGGCGCGAACGGATCAGCTTCGCTGGCCACTGCACGAGAGCACTGTGCTATCGCAGCAGCCGATCACGTCTCGTGTTGTTGTTGTTGTTGCCTCAAAAACTATGGCACATACCCACGGTGGGAGATTGGCCAGGGTTTCGTGCAGATCCAAACAGGGAAAAACTAAACTGTAACACACTCTCGCGCTGCGCGCATTGTACACCGTCGTCTTCATCAACGTCCACCTTCTGAACGAACACATCAGACTAGCTTAACCTCGATCAGAGCTTAACTTCAATCTAATATCGTCGCCAGACGTGCAACGACCCAGCAAAGCAAAACCATGACGCAAACAGCCTATACACATGCGTTCGCACGTCTGCTGGGTTTAACCACGTTGAACACCTAGCGCTTTTTATTTTTTGTACATGTTTCTCCGTGATTTCTATCATTGCTCATTTCTGGCTTATTGCGTCGCCGCTCACAGCTTGTCTCTTATCTTGGTAGCGCGAAGCGAGCACATGAGCAATATTTCCTTGCACTCGTAGCGCCTCCGTAGTCACAGCGTGAAAAAGTGTAAATAAATGGCTTATGAAGCAAGAGGCTTCAGCAGCTGGCTTTGCCACCTCCGAAAGTGTCAGCAAAAAAAAAAAATGAGAGCATGATCAAACTACCGGTGCATTCGTCATGTGATCGCTCTTCTAGCGCGCCCTCCAGTTCTTAAAATACCGCCATAACGTCATGTTTTCAGCATTATTGAGATTGCAGTATTTATCACAAGGTAAACGCCAGCCTTAAGCATTCTTGTGCACTTAGATGAAAGCGAGTGCTCGCCCAAGACAGGCGCAACTGATCGCTACGCTTGATCTCCAGAATAACGTTGTGGGCAAGTTGCGGTAAAAATGAATGCCAAGGCTGGAACATTGTACGAAAATCGCTTTTTTGTGAAAATCAACGAGAGAAAGTAAGTGCGTTAACTGTTTGCCAGTAAACAGCCGCTAACAAGGTTTACTAGTGGCCGTCGTCGATCGTAGAGGGTTTTTAGTGTCTCGACGTTGCAGCCAAGCTTTCAGGTGATAACCGGTAAAGTAGTGGCCATCGTAAGCCCAAATACCGATCCCCAGAAAGCATAACTACCAAGCGAATATGAGCCGGATGGCCGGAAAACAGCCGCTGCGAGCAGGGCTCGCGCAGCGACTCGTGCCCCCTCGCCGACAGCCGCGCCTCTAGCGGCGCGCGCTGTCCCTATATGAAACTTTGACCGGAGTTTCGTGACCAGAAAAAACATTGAAGGACTATGGTGAAACGCTCGCTCCACCGGGCAGGCGGACGCGGCTTCCGTGGCAATCCAGGCGCTCACCCAACGCGCGTCTCGGGGTTAGTCGGCGTTCCGCTGTAGCCATGCCGTTGTCTTCCCCCACGACGAAGGCTTCTAGTGGCTGTATTAAAATGACCAAGTATTCAACCAAGGAAAGCCATGTATTACCAAGCCTAGCCATCAATATGCTTCGCATCTGACCAGGGTTAACCAAGTTAAGCCTCAGCCATTTTTTCCTCTGTGAGCGAGAGTTTCTACTTAAACTTGGTGCCGTTTGCGTTCACGTATAGGCGCGGACAAAAGGAAATGGTTGGTTGGTTTATGGGGTTTAACGTCCCAAAGCGACTAAGGCTATGAGAGACGCCGTAGTGGAGGGCTCCGGAAATTTCGCCCACCTGGGGTTCTTTAACGTGCACTAAGATTGCACAGTACACGGGCCTCTAGAATTTCTCCTCCAAAGAAATTCAACCGCCGCGGCCGGGATTGTTGAATTTCTTTGGGGGAGAAATTCTAGAGGCCCGTGTACTGAGCCCGCAACTGTTCTCGAACATTTTTCACGCGTCACCTAATTGAAATTTCCAGCAGTGGTACGTGCCTGCTGGTAGAGGAGGTTGGTGGGCTTTCTTGTAGACAAACAACGCTTCTTCATTACAAATGGAGAGCGCGTGATTGCACTTCAAACGCAGTAGCGTGCTCCGTTTACTTATGGCCGTGCCTGTATGTACGGCGAGGGGGGAGTGTGAGAGGGGCAGGACAGCCAGCAGTGAGCCTTCCTCACTGTGATGAGGGCAACATCACTTGCTTGGCACTTTTTACCCCTTGTTCCCCCCCCCCCCCCCCCCCCATCGATTGAGGCACGGCGACGCAACAACAATGGAGCGCTGCAGCGCAGGCGAAAGAGGGAAGCACGCAGAGCGGCGGAGTCATCATAAAAGAGGGCGCAGCTTAGCAGCGACCGCCTCGCATTGGGCAGCACAGCAGAAACGTTTGCCGGTTCTTGGCAGCGGGAAGAGCTTACCTGCGCGCAAGGTTCGCGCGGCTTAATGGTTTCGACTCTTACGCCTTTTACCGCGCTCTGCATGGCACACGTGACCGGAAATTGCGAACTGCAGTAAATAACAGCAGTGAAGGATATTAAAGTAACTGCAGAATTCATCAAAAAAGAGGAACCTTCCCTAGACTGCACGCCGTTAACAGTAAGGTCGAAGAAAAACCTACGCGGATTTTATCGCCACCTTTAGTTACAAAATGTCTTACAAGAGCCTTGGTCTCAGGATATGGGAACTAAAATGTCAGGTGGGGACCTTTTAGTTGAACTCAGACGATGCCCAACACTAAATGTTTGCAAACATAATGCTCACTGGGGACATCGCTGTCATAAAAACTGCTCGTACTACTCGCGGCCCACGGCCACACGGCCCTACTACTCGCGTTCAACCTTAGCACACTTCCAGACTCCATAGAAGTAGGATATCTGAAGATAAACGTTCGCTCATATACTCCGAACCACCGTCAATATTTCAGTTGTCAAAAGTTTGTTCATCAAAGTCCCTGTGGCAAATGGGCTTCAAAAGACGATCCTGACGAGAACTTTCCAGCTTTACCGCACTGTGCAAAGTTTGAAGGCAATCACTCAGCCTACTCAAGGCAGAGTGGAAGCTTGGGCGAGTTGGTGAGAGTTCACTTCCCACATAGCGCTAAACAGACACGGACACATAGGGAGACACACAGGACGGGCGCTTCCTGTCTCCCTGTGTGTCCGTGTCTGTTCAGCGTTATGTGGCAAGTGAACTACTCAAGGTCTTGCTGAACATGAAGGCCTGAAAAAGAAATAATCACTGTGAAAAGAAAGAAAAATATTTCATTCGAAGAGAGAGAGAGAGAAAGAGAACTTTTATTTTTCCTCAAGTCCGAGCCTTCTTTCATTCGAATAAGTGCACACATGATTCCCAGATGCCATCGGCTTATAGAAACAAAATTTTCCGATGTGGTGTGACGGGGTGCGACGGGGTGGGGCGCCATATGCTCTGCAAAAGGGCCCGCCGGCCTTTGAGTCGGCAGCCAAAAAGACTTCACCCCATCAGGAGAGGTCTGCATCTCGAACACCCACGACTTCACGCTGTCCTCCAGCGCGAGGCAATGTGCGTAAACTCCAGCACATTCATGATGCAGGGGCAACGCAGCTCACGTGAGCGTGGCAGCAAACCAAACACTCGTATAGCGGGTTCCGAGAAACTGCTAGCCTATGTTTTATCCGTACCCCGAAGAAACTAGTAAAAATGGACTTCCTAATTCACTGGAACTGTCGTGGATTGCTAAAAAAAGTAGAGCGATGTAAGATTTCTTTTAAATTCACTCGCCCAATAACATTGTCTAAAAGAAAGTAACTGGAAACCTGAACACAAGGACATATTAAAGAAATAGAAATTGTTTCGTTGCGACCGAGAGCAAGCATGTAGGCTCTCTGGAAGTTTAGAATTGTCGTTTGGGCAAGTTGATGACCGTTCATGTTGACTTGACTGGAGGTGGTGTTGTTGCCATTCAGCGTGCTATTGCAGCTTCCAAAATCAAACTGCAGACTAAATGTGAAGCTTTTGCAGTCACTATTGTTGATTTTAAAACTGTCCTATGTTCTATAAATCTCGAGCCACATCTAACAGTAACACTGCACGACTTAGACGGACCTCCAAAACACCTACCAGAGCCATATATGGTAGTCGGCGATTTTAATGCCCACTCCACTTTTTGATGAAGTGTACAAACTGACACTAGAAGTTGCATTTTAGAAGATTTTATTCTGCGCAAGTGTCTGCCTATTGAATAAAGAAAGCAGACTCACTGCTCTCTAAACTTTGAAATAGTGAGCTGTATAGGATATCGTCAACGACCCCAACCTCTACTGAAGCGATCACTTGCCTGTCGTAATTAGCTTATTGTCATCACCGTTAATCTTCCCACACAAACCGTGCAGTTGGAAGCTCCACATAGCTGAGTGGGCACGCTTTCGGGAAAAAGCCACTCCGGAGAAAATATTTTCGTTTAGTGTCGATGAATTCAACAAAACGTTCACAATCTTTACATTGCTGCCGCTCGCCTAACGATTACTCAGCCGTCGGGAGTGGTCCGACTAAAACCACAAGCTTTGGGACAACAAAGACTGGCGGGAAGAAAAAAAGGAACAAAAAAAGAATGGAGATCTTTTAGCAGGCGCACAGCGCACGAAAAGCTGATAAATTTTAAAGCCCGATATATCCGCCGGAATGGCAAGAACACTTCATGGCAAAGCTATGTTTCATCAATAAGCAGTTTGATCACATAAAAAAATAAAATATACGGGAGAAAGTTCGTAAACTGAAGTGCAACTTCTCCCCTTTCACAATTCCTTTTCTTACATTTCTGCTCCTGGTACACAAACAAGTACAGGCGAAGAAACAGACACACCACGAGCAAGGAGGCAGGACAAAGAACGAGCACTAGAAAACAAGCGCTGTTCACGCTGTTTTTTTTTTCCTTCAAAATGAGCGTCACCCAGCTTGTCATCCAGCAAAGCATAGAAGAACACGCCCACATATTCGGCAATCATTTCTCAAGCGTTTTCAATTCCTTAGAATACACAGAATCGTTTTTAAAATGCAAAGACAGAGAGGCAGCAGGAACTGCGCGAACGAGACACGGACGGCCAAGAGGCAAAGGCGCCCACGGACGGCCTCCTCGCCGTCTATGTCTCGTTCGGGCAGTTCTTTCTTCACATCTATAATAAACCAACTAGGCCTACAAGTTCTACCGAAGCAGGAATGAGACGCGCAGTAAAACTACAATGCAATAAATACACTGCACCCGGTCCTAATGAAATACATTACTGAAAACTGAAAAAAATATTTATTTGAGCAGAGCAGTTACAGTGTCTGCTGCAGGGGCAGAGGCTAAAGGCTGTGGCGCCTGACGAGGCCTCTGTCCCTCTGCAGTCGACGGAAGTGCAATGCGATTTGCGCATAACGAGAAGGTAAGGCACATAATTAAAACAAATTTGGATAAGTTATGCCGATATAATCACAACATTAACGCAGTATACGGAATGATATAAATATATACAGTAGTATGAAAGAATATTATACAGAGATTTTGTTCAGTATACTTTACATTGAAGGACACTTATAAAAAAAATAAAGTGAAAAACCATGGTACAAGAGAAGGATACATCCTGTGTGTGCATGTCATAAGTACTCGTCACTCCCCGTACAAAACACCTGATATTATTAGGACATCTTTAATGTGCTTTTTGAATGCGCTAATATTAGATGTGAAATTCAAGTTACCTTCAAGTTTATTAAGAATCGAAGCCATTTGATAAGGAACTGTTTGTTTACCATAATTGGTTCCGGTTTTTGGCATGCGTCTGTTATTGTGTCGGAAAGGATAACTAGAGTTTTCTTCCCTGTCGTAAATGTGCAGCTTCCGGAGTTGTACGAACTGAAGTAGTTTATAGTAGTATAGCTGGCGCATTACGAAATGCTCGCGCATCTTTCTCAGCCATTTGTAGAAGCACTTTTGAATATTTCTCACAAATTTTGGTTACTCGGAAAAATACCGGAAGCTTGAAAAAAAAGCCATTATTGTGCCATTTTTGAATCCTGGAAAGCAGCCGGTATCCCCTATTAGTTATAGGCCCATAGCCCTTACCAGCTGCGTCGGCAAATGCTTTGAAAGCATTACCAATATCAGGTTAACCTTCGTGATAGGACCTCTTGAACTCCTCGAAGTTTTTCAATGCGGTCGTAAAAAGGCAGGGTGAATAACAGGTCATCTAGTTCACCTTGAGAATACTCCCCGCAAAGCTTTTGTATACACACACAGCCCTGTCGTGTTGCCGCCATCGATTTGCAACAGGTATACGACAAAACCTGGAGGTTCGGGATCCTCTGCGATCTATGGTGGCCCAGGCATACGCAGAAGGATGTTGAACTGCTTGAATTATTTCCTATTTAACCTTTCTTTTCATGTACGCCTGGGCTTCAACCCTTTGAAGGGACTTTCCTAGAAGTGTAATTGAGCGCTACTTGTTTTAGACCGTCACACAAGACATGAGTGGTCGGACGCTGACTGCAACTGTTTTTTGAAACGCGCACACGTGCATACATTTATTGAGAAGAAAGGCAGTGAGCGCATGTGAATTTATTAGCATAAAAACCGCAGTGTAGGTTAAGGAGGCTAGACAGCATTTTATAGCCTATTCTTTAATAACCCGAGTTCACTTGCTCGCAGGGAGTCTCAAGTGGTGCAGATGCGCGTGTCGCATCTTCCCTTGACAACAAAATGCTTCAGACAGTTCGCGTGCTAATCTATCCTCACTTCTCATTAGATATTTGATTTCCTCAAGTCATGGCCGTGGGCGGGTAGATTCTGCAACGAGTCCGATGAGTTTCCTATCGATCTCTCCTGCTTCCTGACAGGTTCGAGGCTGGTGCTCACTGCCTTCCCTCGAAATAAATATACGAGTGTGCGTTTCAGTCAACTTACCGTGTCTTTCGGACTATAGTTAGTACCTGATATACAGTTTAGTCTAAATGGGCAAATTTTGGACTAACATAAAGTGTTTTGCTCAGATAGTCCGCACCCGGTGTATAGTCCGCTGGAACGAATTTCGGCTGAAAATAAGTTTTTTAGATTGTCCGCTTATGTGTCACAGAAGCAGCCTAGATTTACTTGACATTTTTCACAAAAGCAGTCCACATCCGTGCACTTTTTTTATGGCCATCAAATTCTCCCCTGCTCTGTTCGACTTTACTGCTTGCGCCCGCTCCACTACACTGAGCTCGAACGACTACGGCGTTATCCATCGACGTTTTTCGCGTATGCTCACAATCGCAAGTATTGAAAAGCAGCCTCTCTGAGTACTTGCAGCAGCATTTGTTTGCATATAGAAGCTGACTCCAATCGGAGTTGAATTTGCTGTGTGATTTAGCGCGGAAAAATATCTCAGCTGCAGTCAGGCCTTGTGTGTATTTAAACAGCCACTTTGGACTTCTACAGATATGACAAACGGTCTTTTAAAAATGAGCTGACGCTGAGGCAGCGATCGAATATCGGGCATTAACACAGCTAACATAGGTCGCCGGTTCGGATCCCTGCCGCGAGCTAGCCTCTAACTTAACTGGACAGTTTATGCTGCACGAAACGTGAAATCGCATGCCACCGTCCCGAACACTGTGCGACAAATGGTTGAGCCTCCTGTTCAGATGAAGATTCGTAAACACGTCCTAATGAAATACATTACGAAATGCTGGCGCATCTTTCTCAGCCGTTTGTAGAAGCACTTTTGAATTTTTCTAACAAATCATGATTACTCGGAAAAACACCGAAGCTTGAAAAAAAGCCGTTATTGTGGCATTTTTGTTTGAGGTAGGCCAGAGAAACTACTTACATACACCTACCAACCGGCTTGCGCATCATAGGCAGGTTTTTGTTTTGAAATGAATTAGCAATTGAGATGATTTTTCTAAACTCGTAAATATTGACTTTAGACAGCAGATTTGAATAGCAAAGTTGGCGAGCAGCTTCAGAAACCCCCATTCTTTTTATTTGTGATAAAGAAAGCCTCACGTGTATAGTTTTTCCGAGTTCCAAAGAAAGTCGTTGAAATACAAAAAAATGACGTGACTAGCGCATCCGCGCTCCACGATTGTGCTGCTCAAAATCCTGGCTTGCGTGAACGAAATCAGCTGCTGGTATGGCGCGAACCCCACTGCTCCGACAGGCCGATGTTTCGACGGTGGTTGTGGCGCAACTTGCGCCGTCACACTTGCGGACTGGCTCGCGTGGGCGTCGCAACCACCGTGGGCATATCGGCCTGCCGGAGCAGTGGGGTCGTCGCGCCATACCAGCAGCTTATTCCATGCCAAAATCCTGCGATGACGATGTTCAAGAAACCTGCCCATCCTCTCATGTTACAACGTGCGAGAGAGAAGTGTAATAGACTATAAACTAGCAACACGGGCAGAAAAAAATTACTTCCAGTCTTATCCTCAGAAAACAATAAATGTTATGTTCTCGCTCGAACTAGTCTTACAGAGCAATTCCACCCTCCACTTAAGTTACAAAAGAATTAGCAGTGAAAAATGCTCACAAATTTAAAGTAAAAATTTCGACAGAAACTCGCATTGCTTCCACACATAAAAACAACCTGATGACCTTCTTGACCCTTAGGTGGCCGCGGTGGCTCAGTAGTTAAGGCGCTCGTCTACTGAGCTGGAATACCCGGGTGCGAACCCTACATTGGCGGCCACGTTTCGATGTAGGCGGAACGCAAAAGGCGCCCGTGTGTTGTGCGATGTCAGTGCATATTAAAGATCCCCAGGTGGTCGAAATTATTCCGGAGACCTTGTGGGAATCCTGGCTTTCGCCGTCGCCTTTGCGCGGCTAGCCGGCCTCCCGCGTTGTTTCTCCTCTTTCCCTTGCTCCCGCCTCAGGCGGTGGAGAGGCGGCTGGGTGACTAATCACTGTCATTTAGCCACAGCTCCGCCCCGGCTCCCCAAGGGCCTTTGCCATTGGCGCCTTTTGGCGGGAATTCGGGACCCCGCTTTGGGCGGCCGCGCGCCGCGCGACCGTCCGAGCGGGGCCCAGAGAGAGAGATCCCTCCGAGACAGCGTAAGGTGCGTACGCAACTGTTTTGTCCCTGCCGGCCTTTGCCGCTCGGACCAGTGCTTACTCGAGCTCGCCCGCACGTGTCCTCTGACCTGCAGCGGCTCGAGCCTGTCCAGCGGGGTCCAGCGACCTCAGACAGGCGTACCTTGCGTTGATTGCCCACTCTCTCTCGCAACCGGCCCAACGGTCGACACGAGAGAGAGATCACAGCACTGCCGCGGGGACATTCTCCTGCAGCGGCGTGCTAGCGGCGCATATTGCTCGAGTCGCTTCGTGCGCGCAGCGGAGCCTTGCTCCTCGCGCGCCCCCGGGACGGGGTGACGATTGAGTGTGTGTGTACTGCTGAAGGACGACGTGAATAAACGTCTCCTTTGTGAACTTGGAGGCCTATTTCTTTGCGGCGAATCACTTTCCTCCCAGCGGAGGTTGAGTGCACTGCATCGGTGTCCCAGTGTGTGTGTGGTGACGGCTGATCGGGGCCCTTGGCTCGCGCGAAGCTCGAACCCGCGGTGGGTGGTGGCCTGCGTCCACGTAGAAACCCACAACCTCCACTGCGGCACCTCTTTCTCTCTTCTTTCACTCCCACCTTCCTTCCTTCCTCCTTTCCTTAAAAAGTAATTTACCAAAATTTTTTTTTTCACGTAAACTGTAGGATTCTGAGCGGGCATGCCTTTTGTACACTTATTCACACTAGTGCGATCTTGCCTAGATTACGGGTGCACAGTGCATGATTCTGCTAAACAGCTTTACCTGAAGAGACTGGGACCAGTACTGTTTAACAAACCCCAAAAAATCAGACCGCTCCTCCTCGGCTTTCGTTTGGTCTCTGAATTATGGTGTTTAACGTCCCAAAGCGGCTCAGGCTATGAGGAACACCATAGCGAAGGAGACCGAAAATTGCGACCACCTCGGGTTCTTTAACGTGCACTAACATCTCACAGTACACGGGCCTGTAGCATTTTGCCTCCATTGAAATGCTATCTCCGCGGTCGGGATCGAACCCGCGTCTTTCGGGTCAGCAGCCGAGCACCACAACCACTGAGCCACCGCAGCCCTCTTCCGCTTTGAAGAAAAAGGCCAAGAAATGGTACCCTAAACACACTGCCCGATATTGTCTGAATTCCCAACCCACTGTATCTCCCCGTGCACTCAACCGTTTACTTTATTTTTCCACCTACGGATGGCAAAACTTACATTTGATTTGGGCCTCCGCTTTTATTTTATGATTAGATTAATCCCGTTATACCTAAGCAGTGCAGGTACGGACTTGTTAGTTTTCATTCTTTCAGGTCGCCCCAGCCTACTGAATGAATGCCACGTTGGTACACCCTCCTTTTTTGTATGTGAATTTACGTTGACACATATCCACAAAAATTACACCCGACAGGAATATATGCTGCAAATTTTTTTTTGCAGTAAAGGAAAAATGTAAGTATTAGATTTTTCCACAGATAGTTATGGCAGTTATGGCATAGAGGTAGAGCATCAGCCTCGCGTGCAAGAGGACTGGGGTTCGAGTACCTTTGCCCCGCGATTCTCCACCGGGTTAAAAAAAAACTCCGCGTGTCGACGGAAGTGCGTACCCAGGCCTGGGGTGCGGCCTGATCTCAGTGACCAGAACCGACAAAGCACTCCCTCATCAGAACAAAATTCGGCAACCCTGGCATTGTATTTGGCCACAACCTCCCATATGAACAAGCCAATTATACCTCGGCCCTCAGTCCCCGGCGGCTGCGGAGCGACTGACGAAGGTGGCGGTCAGACCTGTGACGCAGTGGAGTGCGTTAAGAATCTCTGGTTCCGGACATGCCCCCACTGGAAACTGAACCTGGCAACGTTCGACGCTAGAACCTCATCCAGTAAGGCTAGTCTAGTAGCGCTGTTACAAGAACTACAGGGCTATAAATGGGATGTCATAGGGCCTAGTGCGGTTAGCCGTCCCTGTCTGTTACTTCACACCTATCTCTGAATACTGACCGAGGCGTTATCTCGGAAATCGATTTTATCCACCTCTGAGAGAAAGAAATGCTTGAAGCGTGTACTGACCAAAATGTAATAGATGTAACAGCACATCGCCTGACCGCATGTAAGTGGGCTACCTGAAAATAAGTGTAAGACCATACATACCCCACCCGCGCAGATGTTTCAATTGCCAGAGGTTCGGCCGCCGCGGTGGCTCAGTGGTTATGGTGCTCGGCTGCTGACCCAAAAGACGCGGGTTCGATCCCGGCCGCGGCGGTTGAATTTCTTTGGAGGAGAAATTCTAGAGGCCCGTGTACTGTGCGATGTCAGTGCACGTTAAAGAACCCCAGGTGGTCGAAATTTCCGGAGCCCTTCACTACGGCGTCTCTCATAGCCTTAGTCGCTTTGGGACGTTAAACCCATCATGGGAAGTAGCGGGGCCAGTTGGTTCATTTTTCTACTTAAAACAGTGCGCAGGGACAGGACAAAGTCGAGAAACACACAGACACAGCAGAAACACACACAGTGCTGTGTCTGAGTGTTTCTCGACTTTGTCCTGTCCCTGCGCACTGTTTTAAGTAGAAAAACGTTAAACCCCATAAGCCAAATCAAACCAAAGCGTTTGGCCACGGCTCACAGAGTTGTCGCGGCCGCAAAACTTGCGCAAAATGCGCTTCATACGATCACCCATCTGATGAATCACCCATTTGCAGAAGAGAACCTTGGCTCAACCCAGATATTGCTGACAGTGAGTTATTCCCGAAAGAGTATGCCGTTTATTGTAAACATAGGCCGCGAGTAGACGGAGGTGTTTTCTTGCTTGTACATACTGCTTTGTCATCAACAGCATTAAATCTTGGCCACGATGACATTGAATCTTTAACGTGCACTGACATAGCGAAGTACACGGGTACTCTAGAATTTCGCCTCCATCGAAATTCAACCGCCGCGGCCGGGATCGAACCCGCGTCTTTCGGGTCAGCAGCCGAGCGCCGTAACCACTGAGCCACCGCGGTGGCTTTAGAGCATTACAGTCTTTACCAAATGTATCAGCTATATTTTTCATACCCGAGTTATCATGACCATGAGCTCCGACCACGCATGTGCCAGAGCAGATCGGGAATATTAGTCTCCCCCAAGTAGCAACTTGTGCGCAGGTGCTTCGGAAACTATGTCGCGTAAAGACTGTAATGCTTAATAGTCTTTACGTGACATAGTTTCCGAAGCACCTGCGCACACGTTGCTACTTGGGGGAGACTAATATTCCCGATCTGCTCTGGCACATGCGTGGTCGGAGCTCATGGTCGTGATAACTCGGGTATGAAAAATATAGCTTACACAATTGGACTGCCGCTATAGGTCGATAATCAGCAAGTGATAACCATATTTTGGATCTTTTATTCTGCAATTTATTTTTTATTCGTTCTCCTTCATTGCAAAAACAAACTTCGCCGATGTGATGCGTGGCGCGGCGCACCAGGCTTCGGCACCTGTCCAGGCCATACACATTGAGCCTGTGACAGGGAAATCCGCGCCCCTAGGTGGCGTAGCTAACACTACTACGCTAACCCCGAAGCAGGCCGGGGGTCGGGCCTCAACGCCTTTTCCCACAGGTCGAGGTCAAACTGAAATGTCAGCGTTCCTTCTGCAGGGGCGCCCAGCACCTCACATGAGGTGATGGACACCCAAGGAAGCCGCGTACCGTCCGCGTCGGACGGTCGGCGAGGCACCTTGGATCGGTCATGGCGTTTACAGTAAATTAGAATTGCAGGGGACTTTTTTGCAAGTTAAGCCGCATAACAGAAATCTTTGCTTCCCTGTCTCCCGTCATCGTCTGCACTCAAGAAACTAACCTAGGTCCCCAGCACACAAATATGCTTAAAAAACATGTCTTCTGCCGCGATCGAGAGCAGGTGAGCAAGCTTTCGGGTGGAGTCGCCATTGTAGTGCAGACTATAACTTAAAGCAACTTCAAACCAAATTAAAGGCCGTAGCAGCCACGATGCTTACATATAAAACTATGACAGTGTGCTCCGTATATCGCGAGCCACATCTGAAAGTATCCCACATTGAGTTAGACAACCTTTTAGAACCAACTGCCAGAGCCTTATCTGGTAGTTGTAGACTTCTATGAACATTACTCTTTCTGGGGAAGTGAGGAAACAGATACGAGAGGAGCGGCAATGCGCGGCGCTGTGATTGAAAAACACGCCCATAGAGTGCCATCATGTAATAAGGGAGTAATTACTCATTGGCATCCACCCGAGCGCAGCCATACGGCTACAAAGGAAAGCTATACAGCTCTCTCAGAAACTTCGTAGTTAAAGAAAAATTCGTCCTGGCCCGGGGTTCGAACCCAGGACCACCGCTTCACCAGAGCAGTCCCTCTTCCTATCCACCTTGGGGGATTCCCCTAAACATTTGACCAGAGTGACATCATGTGTCACGCCGTTTCCACCCTTCAGTCTAAGGGGAGGCCAACAGACAGCATGTTTTTTGGTGAATCGACTACGTTAGCAGTATAGCCCTCTTTCATCGAAAACGCCGCTGTTTCTTTTTGTATGAAGCGTCCACCCTGTGGGAGCACCCACCGTATGGTGCAAATCCCGATACTCCCCCCATACACCTCTGTTCTTTTTCGAAGGAAGATGGCTTTGTTATCCATGTCATTAGCGCATCATCATGCGGTGTAGAACGATGGCGCCACAGTCTCCCCTGGACCCTTGATCAGGCACCACAACTCGTTTGCGCCACTTTTTACAGCGAAGGCTCTATATGCGACGCCTCTCGACACGCACGCGTCGGCTGTCCTCGGGTAAGAGCGCAAGGCGAAGTCGTAGCGCCGGGTACGCTCGGCTCTCCTACAGCTGGCGCAGATGAGGGAAAGCCCTGTGGAAACCAGGGGGGAGGGCGCGTGGTCTTCATTCTGGCACAGATCGCATTCGCGAGTGGCATGCGAAGCCGCGAAAAAATCCATGCGGCACATCTGTTGTTGACGTCAGCGCATTACGCCACACGGCTTATACGCTTGCCAATTTTCGGGGCCAGTGAGCTCGGAGAACGCTTTGGCGAGCCAACCATATGAGACCCTGTGAGCTTAGCTGCGACTCTGTCCCGCAGGTGGTGCTCCCAGACGGCACGGTCATCAACACTGCCGGCAAAGGGCGCCGCACGCGCAAGACGTCGGCGGGCTACAACATGACCAACCTGTTCGTCGGCTCCGAAGGCACTCTGGGCATCATCACGCAGGCCACTCTGCGGCTCTCCTCGTTACCGCAGGTAAGTGGACGAGTTCATGACTCACGTGGTATGCCCGCACTGCAACTGAGCGAGGCTGGCAAACTACGCAGGGGCTACATAGAGTTCTGCTGCTCGGTCAGTGGTTTAATTTTCCGGTTAGATTAAGTTTTGCTTCGAAGCGTGCCCTCTCTCGGTAATTGATGGTTGGACGGTGTTACACTGATGTCGCTCTGTTCGGAAAACCCCCTTTCCCAGCGTAGCATCTGTACTCGCCGCGCTCCCTTCAGCGGCGCAATTGTCTGGTGCCGACGCCTAGCGAAGCGTTCCATACGACGATTGCGGCAATTCCTCGTTGTTTTCCGTACAGCTTGCACAGAAGTGAACATACTGTATGGAGTATGAACATGGAGTATGTGAACATACTCCATAGACTGTATGGAAAACGCGTTTGGGAAAGTTGAAATTCGTATGGGCTTCGTATGGTATCGTTTACATCACACGGAAATAATCTGGAAACTGCACGGAAAGGACACTGCCGAAGTTCTTATTAGCCTTATCAGTTTGGGGTGCGAGAGGTGACTAGATTCATCCCGAGTGTTTGTAGTTCCGCACATCTTTTTACGTAAAGTGTTGGGTCAACACCGGTGCCCTCCGCACACCCTATACGAGTTTCGCTGCAGGAACGGTTACCCGTACGGGAACAGGTCGACGAGATGCTACGTGACGAGGTCATTCAGCCTTCGAACAGCTCTCATGTTGTGTACCATTGCAATGCCTCTGTGGGGGGCGTCGGCCTCGTCAAGCCTTTCACTGGCTTTTTGTCGACGCACTAAACACCGACATGATGCTGAATAAACATGATTCTGATTCTTATTCTTAAAGAGCGCCGGAAAATTCTCCTCGTCAAAAAGAAAAAAAAAAGATACGAGAGCTTACGGTTTTGCGTGAACAACCGGAGACTAAACAGCGCGACGAAGAGAGCCGTCTGCCCGCTTCCAACGGTGAAAGACACCTTCGACCAGCCCTGTGAGGCCGAGGTCTTCTCGTCGATGGACCTCAGGAATGGGTGCCGGCCGATCGAATTCGACGAGAAAGACCGAAAGACGGCCTTCATCTGCCAGACGGGTTATTCTAGTTCATGCCGTTCAGGATTTTTTCCTGCGTCAGCAACGTTTCTACGCGTTATGAACATTTTGCAAGCAGGCATCATGTGGTAGACATGTCTCGTTCACCGAGACGACGAAGTATTCGCTGAAAGAAGACAATACCTCAAGCGGCACACAACAGTGCCTGAAGCAAGTAGGTGTTAGGGGCTCACTTTGAAGTTGCAGAATTGATGCTTTGTATTCAAAGAACTGCTGTTCCTCGGCCATGTCGTTGTCTGAGGTGGGGCACGCCCTGGCCCACAGAGGACGGCTGCTGTCGTGAAATTCCCGCATCTGGGGGACAAGAAAGCTTTGCGACGATTTCGGCCTCTGCATTGCCGAGTCCTGTCCCGTTCTAGGGAGCAGCATCACCTTCAACAAAGTTCAACGTCCTTTGCAAGCCACACAGAGATGCACTCTGACGGAACCAGGGGCCGGTTGCGTGGGCGTGAGTGAATTTACGCTCGGAGTAAAATGGCGTAAAAGTGGCAGGATTTTCCCTAGTACAGTGAGATTTTCTCGTAGTGGCCCCCAGCCTGTCACGGCGTGGTACATGGTGGCTCTCAGAGAATCGAGTGCCGTCTGCTTCGCGACGCATTCGCCTTTGTTCGTTCGCTCGCTGCGCATAGCGCTTGCAAAGAAAGATCTCCCTTTGTCATTGCGTTCGCACCAAGAAAGTTTTGTGCCGAAGTGGCTTCCTATTAAAGACTGCATTGAGATTTTTTGATATTACACCTAACTGGAAGCCAACTACGGTTGCCATGTAAACGTCACCGTAAAAAATACGGGATACTAGAATATACTCTGCACGCGCACGAAATATATTAGAGTAGTTCATGCCTTGGCGCTTTCAGTAAGGCCTGATTCTAATGGTGACATACAAGTAGTCATACCTGACTGACATACTAGTAGTCACTGCGTGACGCAGTCAATTCGTATGGTGGGTGAGGCTTACTATTTCGAGTATGCACGTATGCTATAAGAAGCGGCGTAGTAATGACGTCTGGATTAATTTTAGACTCTGAGATTTTCCATAACCTGGCACTGACATCGCATATCATACGGGGTTAATCAGATTCAGGGTATCACTTTACACTTCCCTGCCACTACTGTGGCTGCGCTAGCTCCTCACCACGTGCAACGCTGTGAAAATAAGCACAATAAGAACCGTAACAGAAATTGCTGAGGTCGTACTGATTAGACGTAACGAAAATAAATATGCGATCACCTTTTGGCTGATGCTGCATGATAATGAAGCGTTTCTGGTTGTGGCACGATGTGAAAATTACGCCTTTCTTCCGTACGTTAATCTACGTTAATTCCGTACGTTAATTCCGTACGCTAATCTACGTTGTCGTCTACGTTCTTTCCTCCCGTCGCAGTCATTTCAGCCAGGAATGTTAACGCTTCTCTTTGTTGTGTTTCTACAGCTTAGGAAGTCTCGTATTGATATGGCGTATTGTGTTCAGAACAGTATTTGGCCACCCTGGTGTAGTACTTGGTCACAACCTTCTATGAACAAACCGGTTTACCCTCGGCCCTCACTCTCTAGCCGGTGTGGAGCAACTGACCAAAGCGGCGGGCAGACATGTGACCACGGTGTAAAAATAATTTAGGTGTTGACACTGACCGCCCGCCGCGGCGGAGACCGCGCACAGATCTTGTTTGCCCTCTAGTACATGCGCCGACCGCAGCGGCGCGGGGGCGCTGCGGAGCGCAAGGAGGAGCGAACACAATCTGGTTGCGCCGCCGGGCGCAGTGTCAGCACCTAAATGTATTCTTACACCGTGCATGTGACGCCGCGGAGGGTGCTAAGAATCTCTGGCTCAGGACAGGCCTCCATTGAAAACCGAATCTGGCAATGTTTAACGCTACAACCTTATCCACTGAGATTAGCAGTGCTGTTCGAGGAACTAGAGGGTGTTACTTGGGATGTAATAAGGCTTAACAAGGTGAGGAGCACAGATGAGGCGTATACAGTACTAAAGGGCGGGCATGTACAGTGCTATCGCGGATCTGTTGAAGGACGGAGGGGAAATTGTGCCAGAAAAACTAGCCACCCTGTATACGCATTGAAACATGACCTTCAGCGTACCAGAAGCTTTGAAGAACGCTAGCATTATCTGAATTCATAACAAAGGGGATGCCAAGGACTTGAATACTTACAGACCGATCAGCTTACTGTCGGTTGCCTGCAAGGCATTCACTAAGGTAATCACTAACAGAATGAGGACAACCTTAGTCTTCAATCAACGAAATGATCAGGCAGGCTTTTGTAAGGGACACTTGACAATAGACCATCTTCACTTTCTCAGTCAGGTTATAGAGAAATGCGTAAAATATGACCAACCACTATATCATCATCATCATCATCGTCGTCGTCGTCGTCATCGATATCGTCATCGATATCATCATCGATATCATCATCATCATCGATATCATCATCATCATCGATATCATCATCAATATCATCATCATCATCATCATCATCATCATCATCATCATCATCGATATCATCATCATCATCGATATCATCATCATCATCATCGATATCATCATAATCATCATCGATATCATCATCATCGATATCATCATCATCATCATCATGACTACACCCACTGCAGGGCAAAGGCCTCTCCAACTATCAGCGCCCGTCCTGTAGGCCCGTCCTGTCATGTCCTCTGTGTATTCGTCCTAAAAGTTAGCGCTGCTTAAATTTTAACGAAAGAAAATGCATAACCAACTACCCCGCAACGTGTTTTACTAAATAGCCTTCATTGATTACGAGAGAGCATTTCACTCAGTGAAAACCTCAGCAGTCATACACGCATTGCGGAATCAGGGTGTAGAAGAGCCTCGTGTGAAACTACTGGAAAATATCTGTAGCAACTGCACAGCTACCAATGCCCTCCATAAAGTCAGCAATAAAATTCCAATAAGGAAAGGCCGCCCCGGTGGCTCAGCTGTTATGGCGCTCGGCTGCTCACCCGAAAGACGTGGGTTTGAACCCGGCCGCGGCGGTCGAATTTTGATGGAGGTGAAATTCTAGAGCCCGTGTATCGTACGATGTCAGTGCACGTTAAAGAACCCCAGGTAGTCGAAACTTTCGTAGTCCTTCACTACGATGCCCCTCGCGGCCTGAGTTGCTTAGCGGCGTTAAACCCCCATAGACTATAAACCTAACCATAAACTTATAAGGAAGGGCCTCAGGCAGGGATACACGATCTCGCCAATGCTCTTCACCGCCTGTGTGCAAGAGGTATTCCAAGGCCTGAATTGGGAACAGTTGGGGATAAGAGTTAATGAAGAATATCTAAATAATCTGAGATTCGCTGATGAGATTGCCTTGCTGAGTCACTCAGGAGCGCTCTTTTCTCCCTTTACTGAAGGTGAAAACGGCGTTGTGCATTAAAAAGATACTTTTCTTTTAGTAGTAACTTTCCACGTTTAACGCAAGACAGGTATACAGCACCGCACATACACCAGCACAAGAAAGCTGACGGGCGTATAGTTGTGGTGGGCAGTCGCCGTGCTTTCGTCCCACTGATGTTATGCCGAAAGCATTCCCAGAGAGTGTCATCCCACTTGGTTTGTACTTGTTTGAGAGGATGTTTAGGAGCGCTCCTCAGATATTGCAGGAAACACTGTACGTGACGAATGTTAGGCCAGTGTTAGAATACGGTTGCGTAGCACGCGTTTGCTTTTGCTCGTGCTCTCGCAGACAGGTTAGAAAATTCGCAGAAATGCCCCGCAAGGTTTGCCTAAAAAATTATCACTGCAGCATAAAGAGCTCACACTTTCTTGGTAGTATTGGCTGGGAGTCTGTAATACTAGGCGAAAAATAGTCAGCCTGAAACTATTGGACAATATTTACTTTGACTACATTGGAATTTTTAAATGCACTTGTCTAAAGAAACTACACAACACATCGTTGACACCATACCGAAATCGAAGCGGTAGGAGTTATCGAGGGCAGTTTAATGCGTTAAGATATTCTCCTTGTCCAGGATATCCTTACGAATTACATGGCTTATCTATGATCGTTTCTTGAATGCTGTCGTTGAACCTGGTTTGTTCAGTTTTAATTTCATTTTTTCTTTGCCTTCTTTTTTGGTTGACCCCTTGCAGCTTGGTTCCGAGTATTTTTTTCGCCGCTAATTGTGAGAGAATTTCCAGGATCCAGAGCGTTTGCTTACCGCTCCTTCCGCCTGTCTCTCTTTGCTATTGAGGCGTGCATGCTTTTGCCGCGTAACTTCCGTTCTTGCCGCAGCATTCAACGGGGGGAAACCTTATTGGATTTTGCCTCCCTTCTGGGCCGGCTGCTCAGTCGGAGTACCCGGGTTCGAACCGTCTATAGATAGTCTATAGACTTCTTATTTACTCTATTGGCTGCCTATAGATATTGCTTTCTGACTATTCATTCTCTATAGACTGTCTATAGACAAGTCTACTGAAGGTGTATGGCCATAAATCTATGGGTTGTCTATAGACTGTCTATGGCATTTGTATTGCCTATAGATTGTTCTCTAGGGTTTGTCTATAGACAGTCTATAGACTCGGTAGAAAGAAGTCTATAGACACTCTATAGACTGTCTAAAACTTTTTTTGTAAGGGCTGTGCGACGTCAATGCACGTCAAAGGTTTCCAAGTGGTCTAAATTACTCCGGAATCCTCTTCTTTCTCCTTAAGGCACCGTTGAGGTGTCGACCGAGATGTGAGGCGGTCACTGCGCCGTTTCCTTCCCTCAAAATCCTCCTGTGGGTGCAGGTGGTGGTGGCGGCCGTGTGTCCCTTCCCGACGGTGACGGCGGCCATCGAGGCCGTGGTGCAGACCCTGCAGTGCAGCGTCCCCGTGGCACGCATCGAGTTCCTCGACGACGAAACCATAAAGGCGTGCAACAGCTACAACAAGACCGACTTCAAGGAGACCCCGACGCTCTTTCTCGAGTTTCACGGCTCCTCGGAGCAGGCCGTCCGCGAGCAGGTGCGCCCCACTCTCCGACCGCGCGTGATATCACCTATAGACAGTCGGCTTATTATTGACTCTATTGACTTCCTATAGATAATGCTTTTTGTCTATTCGTAGTCTATAGATCGTCTATAGACCAAAGTCTACTAAAAGTGTAAGACCATAAATCTATAGATTTCTATAGACTGTCTATGGCATCTGTATTGCCTATAGACTGCTCTCTAGGATCTGTCTATAGACAGTCTGCAGACTTTATAGACAGAATTCTACAGACGCTCGATAAACTGTGTAGAACTTTTTTTGTAAGGGATGGTCCCTCTGCAACGATGCGAGCGAACAAAAGTTGCCAAAGGGAACGAGTGTAGCCCTCGTCAAAAGTCCAGGAGGGGTTTTCATGCGATCTCGGTGTTCTAGTTAAGCCTCTTGAAGTTCAGAGGAACTCTGGTCGTTCCCCCTCTGAAGGATTGCACTTGCGTGGACGCTACAAAAGCGGCGCTATGCTACAGCGTCCGTATAATGCAACATGGTTTTCACGCTTCTGAACGCTGATATGCAGAAGAATATGCGGCCAAAGTTAAAAAAAAATAAAATGTTTTCATTTTTCTTAGTCGTCGTCAGGACTTAGCGCTGTTCAGTTCTGTTCTTTTTTTTTTTGGAGGTTGATGCGACTATATCTGGTTATCCATAAAACTTCCGAATATCAACACGACGTTTAATTATGGCAATTCTGGTACTCTTCTTTCTTGGGATAAAAATCTGCAAGATAGATAAATTGTTCCAAGGGCCAGGTTTGACCAAGTAAAAAATACTTTTGAAGGGGAGAAAAATATTAACGTGCAGACTAAAGCATTAATAGTTTTTTGTTCTCGGAAGTTTTAGGTGCCTATATTTATTATATACTAAGCTGCTGATAATAATACACACCCAATAATTCAGCGCAAGAACATTTTTCAGCGAAAAACCATTTATGAGCGCAATTGTTTCATATAATGTAAGATTTACCTATAACAATAAACTCATGGAACATGTCGCATACTCGCACATTATGGACTTCTTAGATGCTAACAAATTTTTCCATGCATCTCGGCGCGGTTTTCGCAAAGGGTATTCTTGCGAAACACAGCTAGCTACGTCCCTCACTTATTTACGTGCTAACCTGGACACTAACATTCAGACTGACGCTATTTTGGTGGATTACGCTAAGTCATTTTACAAAGTACCGCATCAACTTGATGAGCATCAACGATTAAAATAAAACTATCATGGTTAAACGTGCTTAAACCTACATCCTAACATAGTAATGTGGATCCAAGTCTTCTTAACAAATCGCTCTCAATCGCTCATTGTAAATAACCAGTCTTCCAACTCTCTTCCTGTAACATCAGGCGCCTCTCTTGTTTTTTATAGTATATGTACAGGACCTCCTGCAACATGCGTGTTGCCAAATTGGAATGCTTGCTGAGGACTGCGTAGTCTGCTGCCCAGTAACTGACTCTACTAATCAAGCAGCTCTACAACAGGACCTTGATCACATAGAAAAATGGCGTGAAAACTCACTCATGACCCTTAACCCAGGCTCATGTAAGCTCCATTCCATAATACAGCGCCATAGCAGACCTGTCTTTCAGTACAAAATCTCTAAGCAGTTCATAGAATTGGTACCATGTTTCAAATACTGAGGCGTGACATTATCTAATTACATGACATGGAATACAGATGTTTCCAACGTGATATCATTAGCTAACAAAACACTGAGATTTATTAAACGCCACCTTCGCCTCGTCCCTAATCACATGAAAGTTATCGCTTACGAGCCACTCGTACTCGACCTAAAGCTAGAATATGCATCCGCCATATGAAGCCCGCCCTTTATTATCCTGTTGCGCTGTAGTTATGGATCCTCATAAACGTCCTAGCAGTCTAAAATCACGCTGCAAGGTCGCTCCACTCTTCTTCAGCAGAGAGGTCATTCCTGTCACGGGCAGTCTTTAAGAAAAACGATTGCTGGAAGGTTGTGGTTACCTTATTCTATCTTTAGAGAGTCTGTTTGCTGTTAGAACGTAGTCATCTAACTGAACAGGCCATTGCAACTGGAACGTGTCTTGTCTCTGTGCTCCGCAGGTGGACACCGTGACGGAGCTGGCGCAGGCCAACGGGGCCGGCGAGCTGCAGTGGGCGCGGGAGCCCGAGGAGCGCAACCGGCTCTGGAAGGCCCGCCACGCCATCTTCTACGCGACGTGCGCGCTGCGGCCCAACACGCGCTGCTACGTGACGGACGTGTGCGTGCCCATCTCGCGGCTGCCGGCGCTCGTGGCCGCCGCCAAGGAGGACATCGCGCGCCACGGCATCCAGGGCACCGTGGTGGGGCACGTGGGCGACGGCAACTTCCACACCATGATGCTGTTCGACCCCAGCGACCCCAAGGAGTACGCCACCATCAAGGAGGTCGCCGACAAGCTGGCCACCAGGTGGGCTTGGTGGCCAGTGGCCATAGTCTATAATAGACTCCTTATTGACTCTATTGACTTCTATAGATATTGCTTTTTGTCTATTCATAGTCTATAGACTGTCTATAGACAAAAGTCTACTAAAAGTGTATGGCCATAAATCTATAGATTGTCTATAGACTGTCTATGGCACTTGTGTTGCTTATAAACGGTTGTCTAGGATTAGTCTATAGACAGTCTATAGACTTTACTGACAGAAGTCTATAGACACTCTATAGACTGTCTAAAACTTTTTTGTAAGGGCACGCGCGTGTTTTCTACGCATTGCTTCTAATTCGACTGCTCGCACCGCTGCTGTGGTCGTTACGCCGGGCTGTCTCAGCGTCTTCGCTAGTCGAGGGACCGGGAGCAACCATTTGAAACACAAGTTCAAACACGACTGCGCACAGTGTTGCCAGGTCCTAAACTCAAGAAATACCCACAGAAATGGTAAAAGTACCCAGAAAGTAGCCAATCCATGGCCACGCGATTTCAAAACTAGCCAGAATTTTCACCAAGTCACCACAAAAACGTCACCAGAAGCAGAAATGTTGCCAGGAATTTACAGTTCTGGGGGCAACAGTGCCTGTAAAGTACTTGGAAGTATAAGAGATTCGCTGATGAAATAGTACGCGTTAAGAACACGTTCTTGGGGTGAGTATTGCGGAAAAAGCGGTACGGTGTTGTGATAACCTTTTCACCGGGTGGAAATGAATGATAAAATTTGTGAAAACGAGCCAGTCGGGTTTATTATACGATGGGGGCGGGGGTTGTCGATCAGTAATGCTGTAATACTGCTGCTCTAAGTGCCGTGGTGCTAGATAGATTCAGGGGCAGTGGTTAGGTTAGTTTGATGAGGGTTAAAATGGAGTTACCATGTTCCTGCTTAGCGCGGAGAGTCTCGTAGGCAAGCAATATAACAGAGGGTGGTGCAAGCGCCGAACTGCGACGCCGACGGCTGGATAGCCAGCGAGCGGAACTGGTGATGCTCTTTACGTGGCCGTGGCGTGTCCAAGCTACATCATAGAAAAAATTAACACCTAAGTATTTGTTCAGGGGTCTGTAAGGGCGACGAGATATCGTTTATACAATAAGTAGAAAGTCACATAGTTACTGAGGTGATGCTGTGATAGCAGGCAAGTCCTGGATTTAATGTCATGATACGTGTATCATGACATACTGGTACTCTGTTAAGGTCCTCGTGCAGACTGAAACATCTGTGTCGTTAGTTATTGGGCGATGTATGCCGCAACCGCCACCGAAGAGGCGAATTTCGGAAGCGATATTATAAGGTAGACCATGAATAGAGATCAGCAAGCGAATACGACCAAGGACAGTTCGTCAAAGCACACCAGAAAGGGCGGGAGGAATCGGGGATGAATGTGGGTTTGCGTAAGCAAATAGTTGGCGGTTAGTTAAGAAGCCGTGAGTCCATTCCAAAACTAAGGGGTCAAAGTTAAGATTTAAGTGTCATGCGCTCATGGAGGACCATATTGTAACGTAGTAGTTGGTACAGGTAGCGCCGCGTCCAGACGGCAGAGGAACGCCAACACCGAGATGATGCCAGCACACACCGAGACGGCCAGGATCGAACGTCGAGCTTCGTCTTCTTCAGCAGCGAACCGCGTGGCGCACGAGCTGCGTGCCGAACAGCCGCCGAGCGGCTATTGTTGTAGACGCGGCATTACCCTCCCTCTCGGAAAGAGCATCGGCCCGATGCTTTAACAAGAAAATAGGGAGAAAGAAACAAAAAAAAACAGAGTAACGCACAGCACGTAGTCACTGAATGTCTCGCGAAAAATAGGGCTTCATCCGCACTACATGAACAATCTCTGGTCTCTGCTGACGGCGAGTAGTCCGGGAAGCCCCGTCAGGGAGGACTTCATAGGTTACGTCGCTTAGCTGACGGAGAACTCGGTAGGGGCCGAAATACTGCTTGAGCAGTTTTTCGGAAAGGCCACGGCGTCGAATGGGGGTCCATACCCACACTTTGTCGTCCGGGGCGAACGTCATCAGTCTGTGGCGGCGGTTGTAACGTCGGGCGTCACGGTCTTGTTGGTTCAGGATGCGCACTCTTGCAAGTTGTCGAGCTTCTTCTGCGCGAAGCGTGAACTCCTCGGCGCCAACGTCGGGGTCGCGGCCATCATGGGGCAGCATTGCTTCCAACATTGTCGACACTTCGCGGCCGTACAACAGACAGAAGGGCGTCCTCCGCGTGGTTTCCTGTTGAGCCGTGTTATACGCGAAAGTAATATATGGCAGGATATTGTCCCAAGATCGATGCTCAACGTCAACATACATGGACAGCATGTCGACGAGAGTTTTGTTGAGGCGCTCGGTCAGGCCATTCGTCTGGGGATGGTAGGCGGTTGTCTTCCTGTGAGTAGTGCCACTCAGCCGCATGAGGGATTCCAAGAGTTTGGCAGTGAAAGCGGTGCCTCTATCCGTGATAATTAGTGCTGGAGCGCCATGCCGGAGGACGATGCGTTCCACGAAAAATTTCGCAGCCTCGGCTGCTGTGCCGCGCTGGAGGGCCTTGGTTTCAGCGTAGCGCGTAAGGTAATCAGTAGCGACGATAATCCACCGGTTTCCCGAAGATGAAGTTGGAAAAGGGCCGAGAAGGTCCATGCCAACTTGCTCAAACGGGAGTCTGGGCACTTGAACGGGATGTAAAAGTCCAGCTGGCTTGACAGGGGGTGTTTTTCGTCGTTGACAATTACGGCACGTGCGCACATAGTGTCGTACAGTCGCCGCAAGCTTAGGCCAGTAATAGCTCTTTTTGATCCGAGCCAGAGTGCGGGCGTAGCCGAGGTGACCTGCGGTGGGCTCGTCGTGACACGCCTGCAAGATTTCTTCACGGAGATTCGCTGGAACGACGAGGAGGTAGTCGCTTCCGGTTGGAGAAAAGTTGGCTTTGTGCAGCACGTTGTTGCGCAGACAAAAGGAGGACTTGGTTCTTGCGAAGGGCTGGGGAACCTCCTCGGTACGTGCTTCCAGGAAGTCGATGAGAGGTTTCAGCGCCGGGTCCTCACGTTGCTGACTGGAAATAGTCGCTGCGTCTACGGCTGCGATGAGAGGAAAGTCCGGTTCGTCGTCGTCGCGCGCAGCCTCGACTGGATATCTGGACAAGCAGTCGGCATCGTTGTGCTGGCGCCCTGATTTATAGACGATGGACATGTCAAACTCCTGAAGGCGTAAGCTCCAACGCGCAAGGCGGCCAGAGGGATCTCGTAAGTTCGTCAACCAGCAGAGAGAGTGGTGGTCGGTTACAACTTGAAAATGTCGGCCGTACAGGTAAGGT
This sequence comes from Amblyomma mixtum, assembly GCF_055824585.1. Taxonomy (NCBI): domain Eukaryota; kingdom Metazoa; phylum Arthropoda; class Arachnida; order Ixodida; family Ixodidae; genus Amblyomma; species Amblyomma mixtum. The sequence continues at coordinate 135,454,317 of NC_143012.1, forward strand.
CGAAATTTTGTCACAGCCCATACCACGGCAAGGCATTCTTTTTCGGTCGTGGAATAATTAGATTCGGCACGAGACAGAGTGCGGCTGGCGTATGCTATTACGCGCTCAGCGCCGTCCTGCCACTGGACGAGTACAGCACCGAGACCCACGTTGCTGGCATCTGTGTGGACGAGAGTCTCCGCACGAGAATCGAAATGACCAAGGACAGGCGTGGTTTGCAAGCGTCGCCGTAATTCATCAAATGCCTGCTGCTGCTGTTCTGTCCACGTGAATGGGACGTCCTCTCTTGTAAGATGCGTCAACGGTGCAGCAAGTCGGGAAAAGTTGGCAATGAACCGCCGGTAATACGCGCAAAGGCCCAAAAAACGCCGGACCGTTTTCTTGTCCGAAGGAGTGGGAAAGTTGGCGACGGCAGCTGTTTTAGCAGGATCCGGCCGGACTCCACGATGGCTGACGACATGGCCCAGGAAAAGGAGCTCCTCATAACCAAAGTGGCATTTCTCGGGCTTCAACGTCAGGCCGGCAGATCGTATAGCCTGTAGCACGGTCAAGAGGCGCTGGAGGTGTTCTTCGAACGTTGGCGAAAATACAACAACGTCGTCCAGGTATACCAAGCACGTCTGCCATTTCAGGCCCGACAAAACAGCGTCCATCATTCTTTGAAATGTTGCTGGAGCTGAACACAAACCGAAAGGAAGGACCTTGAACTCATAAAGGCCATCCGGCGTCACGAACGCTGTCTTCTCGCGATCCCGCTCGTCAACTTCGATCTGCCAGTAACCACTTTTTAAGTCCAGCGAAGAAAAGTAGCGCGCGTGCCGCAACCGGTCAAGAGAGTCGTCAATGCGTGGTAACGGGTACACGTCTTTCTTGGTAACCTGGTTAAGCTTCCGGTAGTCAACGCAAAATCGCAGACTACCATCCTTCTTCTTAACCAAAACCACAGGCGAAGCCCACGGGCTCCTCGACGGCTGAATAACACCATCCTGCAGCATCTCTTTGACTTGTTCAGCTATGGCTTCACGCTCCCGCAGTGAGACACGGTATGGGTTTTGCCGAATTGGTCGGGTACTGCAGTCCGTAATGATGCGGTGCTTAGCGAGAGGCGTCTGTTTGACTGCCGACGTAGACGAGAAACAGTCTTGGAACTGATGCAGTAGGCCGACTAGGCTCTCTCTATCGGCTGGGGGTAAGCCTGGGTTCACGTCGAGGATCAGCTGAGGTGTGCAAGAAATGGACGTTTCGCTCTGGAGGGCAAGGCAGTCGTTAATTTCGGCGATGCCCTCGAAGTATGCGACCGCAGTGCCCTTGGCGATGTGTTGCCGTTCGGTCCCGAAATTCGTTAGAAGGACATCTGCCAGGCCGTTCCGTAGCGTGACGATACCTCTGGCGACGCAGACCCCATGAGAGAGTACAAGCGCAGTGTTCTGTTCTGCTACGCCGTCAGCACTGCACAGGTCGTCACAAATGACGGTAACGAGGGCACAGGATCGCGGAGGGACGGTCACATCGGCGTCGATTATGCGCAGGGCCACTCTGCGTGGTTCGGTGTCGGCTGGAATCGTTCCAGGGGTCGAAAATGTTACCAGACGATCAGGAAGGTTTATGATGGCACCATGCTCACGCAAGAAGTCCATTCCGAGGATCAGGTCTTTGCAGCAGTGCGGCAGAACAACAAAAGTGCCAACAAAAGCAGAATTGGCAATGGTGACTCGAGCAGTGCATCTTCCGACAGGCGTCATGAGGTGACCCCCAGCAGTACGAATTTGAGGTCCATCCCAGGCTGTCTTTACCTTGCTGAGGCGATCCGCGAGGTGCTTGCTTATGATCGAAAAGTCCGCGCCTGTATCGACTAAAGCAGTCACTGGGTGCCCGTCAACGTGAATGCGGAGGTCGGCGCTAACTGCATCGGTGTCAGGGAAACTCGGGTTCACAGAATCGTGCTGCGGCGGCGTCGGGATCTCGGCATCGCGCTCCGGCGGCGTTCGGGGGTCTTCGTTATATCCGCTGTCAGCAACCTTCCCCCCTGAGGTCGCCGCTTTCAGTTTCCCCGGCGCGGGCTTGGAGACCGGCCCCGCAGTCCATCTGAGAAAGCCTGGCGGCTGGGCGATGTGACGCGTGCGGGAGACGGAGATCGGGGTCGGCGGTTAGATGTGGTGTCATGGGCAGCAAGGTACTCCTCTATTTCGTGGGGTCGCTCACCGAAACGGGGACAAGGAGCGTCACGTGGGAAACCCCGGAGGCCGATTTCACGGTATGGGCAACGGCGATACAGGTGGCCGGCTTCCCCGCAATGGTAACAGAGCGGCTGCTGATCAGAAGTGCGCCAAACAGCCGCCTTCCGGGCCGGTGGACGCATGGCAGGTCCTCGCTGAGGCCGCTGGTAGAATGACGGTGGCGGAGCGGTTGGCGGCGGCGGGTGGTACGGCAAGCGTTGCACAGGTGGCAACTCGGAACGGAGAGCCGCGGCGTAGCTCATGGGGCGTGGCTCCGGCATGACTGGAGGAGGCGGTGAAAATGCTTGACGAATCTCGTCGCGCACAACCTCGGTAAGAGCCGCAGCCGTCGGGTCAGACGAGGCAAGGGTCAGTTTCTGCAGCTCTTCACGGACCACAGCGCGTATGAGCTCGCGCAGCGACGCATTGTCGCTGGACACGCTCAAAGAAGCCGCACTGGCGCTTGGCTCACCGCACAAGGGGTCATTTCGGCGGCAGCGTTGATGCAAGGCCCGCTCAATGGCGGTCGCCTCTTTGATGAAGTCGGCTACCGTCTGCGGGGGATTCCGGACCAAACCAGCGAAGAGTTGGTCCTTCACACCTTGCATCAGGTGGCGGAGCTTCGCGGATTCCGCCATATCTGGGTCAGCGCGCCGACAAAGACGGGTCACGTCCTCGGCGAACATGGCAACGGTCTCATTAGGCTTTTGGACGCGAGCGTCCAGGAGGCGCCGCGCACGATCCCGGCGGTCCGTGCTAGCAAAGGTGTCCCGGACCTGCTGGCGGAAGGTATCCCAGCTTTGGAGATCGGCCTCCCTGTTCTCGAACCAAATCTTGGCTCCGTCTTCGAGGGCGAAATACACGTTCCGCAGCTTCTGCGCAGGGCTCCATTGGTTGAAATCGGCAACCCGCTCAAACTGGTCAAGCCAGTCTTCAACGTCTTCGAAAGTGACGCCATGGAAGCTGGCTGGCACGCGGGGTTGCTGGAGCGTCAAGTGGGAAGCGCTAGCCTGAGCCATGGTGGTATGCTCACCAGGTCGATGAGTGCGTGCCTCTTTTGGGAGGAGACCAAACTCTGGGACCAGTCCCAGGAGGCGGCGGCTGCTGCGGTGAACGGGCGTGCAGACAAGGGGTAGCTGGTCGGGACTCGATGAGCGGCTGTCTGAAGAGGTGTTGGACATGGGACGTCTACCCAGCACCTCCACCAGTGTAACGTAGTAGTTGGTACAGGTAGCGCCGCGTCCAGACGGCAGAGGAACGCCAACACCGAGATGATGCCAGCACACACCGAGACGGCCAGGATCGAACGTCGAGCTTCGTCTTCTTCAGCAGCGAACCGCGTGGCGCACGAGCTGCGTGCCGAACAGCCGCCGAGCGGCTATTGTTGTAGACGCGGCAATATCCAAGGGTTTTTCATACACCAAAAACAGGGAGTCAACCGGAGTGTTCTGGTCAATGAAAGAATGCAAGTCGTGAAGAAAAGGTGTCAGTAACTGCGGGCAGTAAATCTTAGTACATCAGGAAGCGAGTGAAGAGCACTACAGTCTAGTGCACTGCACGGGCTCGGGCCGGCCCGAAAGCCCGAGCCCGGCCCGGCCCGCGGGCCGGGCCGGGCCGGGACATGATCTGTTTTGCCGGGCCTGGGCCGGGCCTGGGCCTGAAGTTGCGGGCCCGGGCCGGGCTCGGGCTTAAAGCTGCGGACCCGAGCTGGGCTTGGGTCCATATAGAAACGGGTGGTATCCGACTATTCATTCAATACTGCAGAGTGAAATACACAACTGCGGCATTGGAGCAGCGACACGGATGAGCTATGGGTTATAGTATGCGCTGAGAAAAAAAACTAAGCTTTATTCATTGACTTATTTATTTCCTTATCTGCACGCCGCAGTGGCTTAGTGGTCAAGGCGCTTGTACTGAGCCGGTGAGCCAGGGTATGCTCCTAGCCTCGGCGGTCGCATTTCTGCTTCGACGGCAAGCATGACAGTCATGCAATTTGTAGCATCATTGCTCGTTGAAGAAACTCAGGTGGTCGAAATTATCTGGAGTCCTCTGCTTCGGTGTCTCTCACAGCCTGACTCTCCTTGGGCCCTTAAGCCCCCAAAACATAGCTTTTATTTTACAGCTATGATTTTCTCATCCAAGAAGATTGATAAACTAATGCGCGTTTGGTTTTCTTTTTGATCAGCTGACCGGAACGTCTCGTAAATGAAATAGCCACAAAAGCTCGCGAGAGTTTGTAAATCTCATCTCATAACCAGATCTATCTCTCCTCGCTTCTTCAGCCTGTTTGACATAAGTGTTTTGCCCTGTAAGGTATGACGTGATTCGCGCGTTATCTTCTCCTCCACCAGCAAGAGTAAAATTTAACCTTCCCTAATTGACCATTGATCGTTCGTCATCCGGAAACATACCTATACACTATTAGAAATGCATTCTGGAAGGACATATTAGTTTAGGACGCTTATAGTCTTCAAAACACACACACCGTGAAATACTCAAACATTTTAGCTTTTCTTTTCTGCTGAAAGGCGACCAGTCCGGCTATGAGTTCAACCTGTGAGATCGCGTTCACTAAAAAATGTCATCCCAATGCTTGCTAGGCAGCTTTAATGTTTATTCTTCCGGGCGGCAAAATATAACTGATTAAAATTATGGGGAAATGCAAAGTAGTCTCTTATGCGAGTATGCAGCCCTTTTTATTTGGCTTTCGGAACTTGTCAGTTCATCTTTGCGCACCTACACGAGTTCACTGTCCAAAAGAGGGCCTGGCGAGCACTACTCTTAATCACTTCCTTCTGGGTTAAAAAGAACCAACTTTCTGCAAGCCAAACTGTGGCTTCAGAACCTTTGTCGGCCAGTTTCTTATCGGTCTAGTAGCAGTCTACTTGCTCAGAGTGAGCAGTATACCTCAAGCGTTACTGTGAAACGGGCCGGGCCGGGGCTAGGCTTCACTCCGGGATTCACGGGCCGGGCCGGGCTCGCTAGAGCGATAATTTAGCGGGCCTGGGCCGGGCTCGGGCTTCAGGTCTCGGGCCCGGGCCGGGCTTGGGCCTCAGATTCAGGCCCGTGCAGTGCTCTACTACAGTCACAAACAAGAGCGTATTAGCATTTACTGAGCAAATGGATAGTACCTGTTGTCGCATATGCTATTAGGTTAGCATGTGTTGCTAGGTACAGTGAATTGGCGTGGCTTGTCAAATTTGTGTCGGCTGGAAAAATAGAAAAGCTATAGGTTTGATGTGATAAGTGCATGACACCGTTGAGGGCTCCCAGGAGTTAGCTGGCAGTAACTCACACGCTTGGGCTTAGACATGGCGAGTATTACGTGTAGACATCATACGAAGCTATGTCATGCCGAGCGTACACAAAGGTTCAAGATGCAAGACAACTCCAAATCGGATGGTGCCGCATAAGCGCGAAGCGCTCAATGCGCATGCGCAGGTGAACATATCTTCGTCCTTATAATCCGTAAATCTGACTCCCAGTTACGAACTAGCAGCTCTTACCACTTTAGCTAAGATACCACCCAAAATTGCGAACTTGCTTTAGCACAAACAGGCTAATGCACCTAACGGCTTGACGATGCAGAATTTTTTAATTGCAAAACCACATCACAGTATGTGTCAGTTATTTTCTATGACTTTTTTCTGGTTAAAGGAACGATTCTAAGGGTTCGAAGGAAGGAAGGTCCCAGCTAGCGGTTGTAGGTAAAGGTATGAAGGGCGGACTTCTACTGAGTGCTTAGAAAATGGTAGTAAATATTTAGTAAAAAAAATTGCAAAACGCAGTCAGAGTTAGTATCTGCTGGTCTTGTTGCATTTTACATTTTTAATAAGGGTGTTCGATATATCCGGGCCCTACTCTATAGGCAACCTGCGTTGCCCAGGGGGCGCTTAAAGTGCTCTACTGGAAAGCGAGATTACAAGATTGGTGGCTCAAAAGTAGACAGGTGACATAGAGTGTAGGACTGGAAACATATTGAAAGAAAATGGGAATCATTTGACCACTTGATACCACAGGTGAATAAAAATTAAGGAAAAAAAGCCAACACCGCCCCTTTTCAAAAGGGCCGCTCCTATCTTCCATCCGTCCATCCATGGACGACTAAAAACTGTACCCGTCAGCTTCTTGGGCCGCTACAAACATGAGACCGCATTCTGAACCATCAAAGGCGCACGTTTAGCTGACGGCATTCCTTGCCTAGCCTCTCTCAGCGTAGCCCAGTTAGCTGACGCGTGTCACGTGTGGCTATCTAAGAGCGCGGATGCGCAGGTTGCCTACTGTGCGCCGAGACAAAGTGGTGCCATCTCTCGGGCAGCGCCCGTATGACGACGGAAGGGCGATCACGTGTGCCGTTCTCTGCTATGCAAAGCGTCTCAGTACGTTTAGTTTTCTCCTTTACGGCTTGTGCTCCTGTATACACTCCATGTGAGTCATTAGATCGGTAAAACGGCAAGTTGAGCGAGTTGGTACATCTTGAGGAAAACAGCGCAGGAACAGGGACACGAGGAAAGAAGACGACGGGACAGGCGCTGACTAGCAACTGAAGCTTTATTGCACGGAGATGATTGTAATGAGCTGTAAATGCTGTAAGTAAATTAGCTGCCGCAAAGTAACACGGCGAGTTTCAGCTTAAGAGGTCAGAACAGCAGCTTGGGCTTCTTGGTTGTTCGTCTTCAATCAAGTAACAGCGCAGAAGCACGGACACCACGAGCGCTGTCTTCCAACAAGTTTATTTCGAGACATGAATTGCTTTATGCTCTGTTGCGAACCACTCGAGACACACACGTGACCTCTGCCACACGTATCACTACTTCCACGAGAATCATCGTACATCCAACAGATCCAGTTCTTTTTTTGTCAAAAGTACAGATGCATGGTTTGCTGATACCATCATCTCCAAGCTTTGCTATCTCAGCTGCCTCAACTATCTCGCGAACCAGCTGCTCGGTGTGTTTATCGATCGATTTACATTGTGCATACTCAGCCATGCAAGTTTTGGATGGGGAAACTCTCATATGTATTTTAATATGCCTGCGTGCTTGATCGGCGTTAATTTTATGTTCTTTCAGTCTTTCGTTAGTGCATCTGCCGGTCTGGCCTGTGTACTTTTTTCCACATTTCAACGGCAACGAAGAAACAACGCATTCAGCGCATTCGACAAAGCGAGTCTGGTGATTTGTTATACACCCGCGCAGTTTTTCCGGCTCTTCGGCGTTGACGTGCCGTCAAAGACTCTAAGAGGTGTAGCGACGACAGCCGCCATTCAGGGCATGTGTTGCTTTGCCAAGCAGTGCTCAATGTTATTTTTTAAAGTTAACCACGGCTTTTCGGGAAACACATCAGAATCGCATAAACGATGCTGGAACTCGACATAAGGCAATTCCGAATATTCAAGGATTCTCAAGTCGTCAGAGCGATCCCAGTCGTAGACCAACTTTCTTACCCTATCAACGGACCTTAACTCGAATGCAAAAGTATACTTGGTCGCTTTGTGATCAGCCAGGCCATCAACTGTTTCCGAAGAAAGCCCCTCAGAGCACTGCTCATCACTAACAAAAGTAAGGCGTAGAATATTTTGGCAGCTCTCGGTGACACGTGTGGATTAAAGGATTATCTGCTTGATATCAAAATTAAGTCATATCCAAAAGAGCTTGAGCGCAGGCGCTATCCACATTGCCACTTTTGAAGAAATCTCATGATATGCCAGGGAGATCAAAGTCACCGGTTAGTATAACTCTGTTTCACCAATGAAGGTGACGGTGCATGTACAGAGGGCAAAACGCATGTCTAGAACGAGCGAACTGTCGGTTCCGCACCGCCCAAAGCCGCTGCGACCAGGAAGTCAAAATATGACAACGAAACCCTATAAGTTTAACTTCACATAGACCATTTTTAACCAAATGTTATCTATAGATATCGCGTGTTCAGCCCGACACACGCCCAGAACGTGTTCTAGGCAAGCGTTTTGCCCTCTGTGCTCAGTTAATTCATGTAATACATATGCGCTAGAGCTTGAAGGTCGACACATTGTGCCTATATAGAGAGCCAGTTTGCCTATGAGAATTTTGTACCAAACTACTTTAATATTAACAATGTCAGGCATCGGTGCAGCAGGAAAGCTATTTTTTATCAGAATCTCCACACGACCCCCACCTTTACGGAGGACAGTGTACCCGGGCGGGAAGACGTCGTCACTAGGTATGTGAGGGGAAAGCCAAGTGTCAGTAGTAGTAGTAATGTCAGGTGTGTTCAAGCAGGAAGGCTTCAAGCTCAGCCGCCTTGTCGGCTACGCTTCTCGCATTGACATTCACTACAGTTAGGCTTTGTGCTGTCACACCAAGAACTAGTTTTCTCCTTGGTTGCTCTCGCTTCTTTCAATGGGCACTCTTTCTTGCTTTACTTCATCCTAGGCAAACAGCTCTGTTTTTTTTTTATCTTACTGAAAAGCAAGAAAACCTTCTCTTAATTATCTCTGCTCGGCTTGGCACTGTCCCAAAGCTGCTTCGTGATATTTCGAGCCCTTAAAAAAAGTCTGTGCGTACGCATCAACTTGATCCCGTCAGCTTGGAACAATTCCTGAGCATCTTAATTGTGTCCCAGAACTCAATCAGCCTAAATATCAGAGGCCGTGTTTTACCTTCCTTCTTACACCAAGGCGGTGCAGTCTTTCGATTCCTGCAACTGACACTTATTGAACTTGTCCTTGATAACCAAGCCACTTCGCGTTCAACGTGGTCCTGCCTTTCATCTTCTGCTTCATTCAAGCGATAGATAAGATCTGAACGTCTGCTTGCGTTTTCGAGATTGTCAATCATTCGCGAAAAGTGAGACAAAGTTTTCTTTGTTTGGCTAATTCTACGTTGAACTTTTTCGAGTCTGTTGTCAATTTCAGCCAACGAGTCTCGCGTAGCGTGTAAGGCTGCGAGTGATTCAATAGGAGCTTTAGTTCCAGTTCTAATCGCAGCTATGTCAGCAGCCATTTTATGGATTTCAGAGGCAAGTTTTCGCGTGTTCGGGCCAGGGTCAGTCTCCACGTCACGTCACTCTCCACGCTTAAGTGAGACAATGAAATCACCCAGGAATGAATACACTAGCCTTGGGCACAGCAGCACCGTAAGGAACACACCGTTGATGCGATAGCATTTGCCGAAATTCTTGTCTCACCTAAACCAAAAAAGACGAAATTGTTCGTTAACGTCATGCCGCTTGCGGTGCCACAGTGCCCAGCTTATTCTTCAACGATGACGTATCCTCATAGTTCTTCAGTCGATTTGTGTGAAACCGCATGAAAGAAGACATGCTGTCTCCTTACCCCATAGCTGAATCTCTGGGGTGGTCAAATCACGGTAAGGGGGGAGGGCTGGAACCTTCCAGCACCCCCCCCCCCCCCCCCTGCAGTCGGCGCCTATACGAGGTCTGTTAGAAAAGTATCCGACCTTTTGCCAAAGAAAAAAAAATGGCATAACTGGAGCGTTGGAAACCTAATCACCTTCAAAGTAGTCTCCTTGGGACTCCACATACTTCTCCCAGTGGTGCTGCCATTGTTGGAAGTATTCCGAAAAGGCCCTTTTCGGAATGGAGTTTAGCTCAGCTGTCGTTGCAGCCATAATGTCCTCTCTTGTCTGAAATCGCGCTCTTTTCAATGGCCTCTTGATTTTGATAAACAGCCAGAAGTCACAGGAGGCCATATCAGGAGAGTAAGGAGTCTGTTGGACTACAGCAGTCTGCTTTTTCGCGAAAAAAGTGTGAATTTAGTGCGAGGAATGTGCAGGAGCATTGTCATGAAGGATGCGCCAATTTCCTGTTGACCTCAATTTCGGCCTCTTGCGCCGCACAGCACCACGCAGGCGACGGAGGACATCCCTGTAGTATTCTTTTGGTCAATGTTTACTTTGTGGGGTGTGTACGCGTGGTGTGCCACACAGAGGGAGTCAAAGAAAGCAGTCAGCACCACTCTGACATTGCTGCGCACTTGGCGGGCCTTCTTTGGTCTTGGTGACGTGGAATGCTGCCATTGTGACGACTGGGATTTGGTTTCCGGGTCGTACCTGTGCACCCAAGACTCGTCACCAGCGATTATGGTGTTGATGAAATCGGTGTCACTGTTTGTGGAATCCAGAATATCCTGTGAGACTTCAACACGAAGCTGCTTTTACTCCACCGTGAGCAGCTTCGGCGCGAATTTCGCCGCATCTTTCTCCATGGCCAAATTTTCGGTGATAATGGAATGTTCAGAAAAATTGGTGGTGTCCACCTCTTCCACAATTTCTCGGATAGTCACACGATGGTCCCGCGTCACCACAGCGTTCACTTCGGCAATGACCTGGTCATTTCGGCATGTTGATGGCCGACCGGAGCGTGACTCTCTCTACACCGATGTGCGGCCGTCTTTAAACCAGTTGCACCACTGCTTAATCTGTGTGCAGCTCATAGCATCATCACCGAAAGTCGTCTGAATATTCCGAATGGTTTCCACTTGGCTGTCGCCTAGTTTCTGGCAAAATTTGATGCAGTAGCGCGACTCCTGTCGCACCGCCATTTTCCTTGCAATAAAAAACCGACGAGAGCACTGCGCACTGCCTCACTCAAACGCTGCGTACCAGTGACGGACGCTATCGGCAGACGAGAAAAAATTTGTGCATGCGCACGAAGGTTCAAGGTAGGCTGGTGCAAGCGTGCTTGTGTCAATTCCATCAGGTGTTCGTAAAAAAAAATAAAGTCGGATACTTTTCTAACAGACCTCGTACACAAAATCATGCCAGCACGTCTGCTGCTCGCAGACCTTTGTGCTTGCAACGTTCATTTAATTTATTGCCATATTTCAGCGAACAATAGCACACGCATTGCTGTCGCGTGTTCGTTGAATAACTACGCAGTAAGTGTGATCGCAGGCGGCCCTTGTTATTGACTCTGCTGTGATCGTTGCGATCTTTTATATTCTTGAATGCTTCCTTTGGGTTAAGCGGAGAAGAATCAGGGTACGTTCCGCCCAACTGTGGTCTTCCGCCTCAGATGGCGGGAATGCGCGCATAACCTTGACAAAGACGCATAATCTGTTTTAAAGGTTTTCTCCCGGAAGCATGTGTAGGGTTAACACCACTTTAATTTCATGTTTATTTTATTTTTATTATTGTGTACTGCTCGCCTCATTGCCAAGGCTGTTGCCAGGAATGGGTCATAAAGCACAAAGAACCGAAACAGGCACTAGGACAATGCACACATATCCAAATCTTGTGAAGTTCTAGGCTGCAGAATGGAAGATTTAAAAAAGAAAGAATTGAAACGAAACCATCGGAGCCTGAACACCCGAGATGTGAGGAAAGACAAAGTCCAGAACATGCTGCAGTCAGCCAACAGTCTTCAACTACGAAAACAAACTATCCAGAGACGATCATTTAACCCCTTTATCAGACAACTTTCAATTTTCGGACAGCTTGGAAAGATGCTTACATGTGCCGTTGTGCGTTCCATATTCGCTTAGATGTTTGGTATGTTGTATTCTAGCATTCAGGTGCTTCAACATTGAAATGTAATTACTTCTGTCAATTTTAAGGGCGCCGCGGCCGAATTTCAATGAAGGCGAAATTCCAGAGACCCGAGTACTGTGCGATGTCAGTGCACGTTAAAGAACCCCAGGTGGTCGAAATTTTCGGAGCCCTTCACTACGGCGTCTCTCATAGCCTGAGTTGCTTTGGGACGTTAAACCGCTATAAACCAAACGAAACCAATTTTAAGGGGCCCACTCAACAGGTGGTGAGTTGACGTGAGGGTTGTATACCTTGCACAGTTGCTAAGACCGGAGTCGCGCTACTGCATCAAATTTTGCCAGAAACTAGGCGACAGCCAAGTGGAAACCATTCGGAATATTCAGACGACTTTCGGTGACAATGCTATGAGCAGCACACAGATTAATCAGTGGTACAATTGGTTTAAAGACGGCCGCACATCGGTGTAGAGAGTCACGCTCCGGTCGGCTATCGGACAAGAGCTGAAGGTAGGTCGAGGCTGGCGCTTCTTTAAACGATTCCGATAGCCTCGCATTGGATGTTGTCTAATTTGGTATTAAATGTTTGTCTGTGGAAAGCAATACATTGTGTCGTACTCTATCACTGATCACACGAGGGATGTATATGGAAGCAATCTGGTTACGAGTGAGGCGAATTTGATGTAACTTGGAGCGTTAAATGCTTTCGATGTTGTGCATTATACATACTTGTCGCATTCCAAGTCTGAATACGTGATTAGGCTAAGATACTTATGTTCTTCGGCGCCTCCAGATTTTAAAGGAAAGTCGGTGGTTTTCCATTTCTCGGACACAGTCATTGCGACATGCGCTCGCACCGCGCCCCACACGTTGTCCAAGTGCATACATGCTTGTCTGCATGAACGCATAGTGAGAAAAAAAGTAGCGGTGTGGTCCGTAAAATGCTGTCCCCCACTGCACGCGTGCGGACTCGTGTTTGTGCCTCCGAAGGCATTCTTGCTTCCGCTCCTGTTTTGTGGTCCGCTTACAATACGCCGCCTGTGTGCACGCGCTGGAAGCTCCTCTGGCGTGCCCCTCACTGCTGATGTCACAACAATTTCGTTTGCCCTCGTCTTCATTAGAAGTGATAATCTGAAATCCCCAGTAATTGGCCCAGCTGAAATCGACGATAAATCACTCAAAGTACAGAAATGAGAATTTTGAGCCTGCTGCGCAGCATGCTGCGCACTTATGTAAGGCCTAAAGCGCATTTCGGACGGATGGAAGCTGGTTCTACAAAACTTCCGGGAAAAGGGCGGCGAACAGATCAGCTTCGATGGCCACTGCATGAGAGCACTATATGTTAATGCCGCAGCCGATCACACCTAGTGTTCAACTGCCACACTCTCGCGCTGTGCAGTGCACGTGGTCGTCTTCATCAACTTCCATCGGTGCGCAATGGATGCAAACACACAGCTATCGCGTTGCCCCCTGAAGGTGTGCTAAGTGAATCCAAAATTTTATAGTGCGTTACCGCTGAGGTCTCCAGTCATCGACTTCGCCGATCTGTGCCTTAGTTGCTAGTTTTCGCCGGTCCCGTCTTCTTTCTTGTGATTGTTCCATGTGCGCATCCCATCTTTCTACTGCGATCTGTGCCTGATGCCTGACCTTGAAACCCTAGCCTCGAACCGAAAGCGAAATGAAACGCGACGTGCTAGGGCACGTGCTTCGAATGTGGACGCGTAAGCTGAATCGGCTGTAATTTTTAACGCGAAAGCATTTCTAGGCTACGTCGGCGGGGTGGTGTCGCCAAAACGTGTCCGCAAAACGCGTCCGCAACAGTTGTGACGTTCTCTGAAGAAGTAGCATCAAACGAGTGGTTGTAAACGAAAGATCATCACGTAGGTATGCTGCGAAAAAGTAGTTATGTCAATAGGATGATTAGTTAATTAATTAGAGCCAAAAATGTCGAACAAAGGTCGAAATAGCGGGCACGTCGATAGCAAGAGTGGGCGGGAAAACAGCCATGGACGGCAAAATAGAGAAAATAAATTTTGAAATGATTTTGAATGTATTTTATGAGTGATAATTAATCGAAGAAAAAGTTTCATTGACGTGGGATAATTAGTTATCAGCAACAGGGGATAAAGCTGAGCTAGCAAAGCGGTCCACGACAATAAGTCGCCATCTTGGACGCCATCTTACAACACATTATTGTAGCCAGCGGACTTTTTTCTCCCCAAGTCAAGGATGGGTGAAGTTTTAACTTGAATCCAGAAAACTGTGGTAGAGAAAATAAATGTCACTCTTAAGCGTATTTCCAATGCTTTAAACACATTTTGTAATGTTTAGCCTACTGATTGTGCTTCTTTGGACGATTGTGAACGATGTTCACGAGTAAACTGAGTAAACGCTCTCGGAGTTTAGGTTTTAAACTTCTGCTTTCGAACCTGATTTCAAGTTGCTTAATGGAAATAAGCTATGCGGTCAAGGCACTTAGTAGGACAAGGAGCTACATATGACAAATATTTCTTGGAAAAAACAGCGCTAAACGAAAGGACAACGAAAAAAGAGTACAACAGGACCGGCGCTTAGCGTCGTAACTTAGCGCCATTGGTTAGTTTTCTGGAGTCTGAAAAGTTGAGGCTGACTGTTTCCGATAAAGAGGGGCATTTTGTCATTCTCCCGGAAAAACTGTTTACTGAAAAAGCCAGAGTAGCCATCGCAAAGAACTTTAAACCATTGTCTGCAAATGTTAAACAGCAAAAGCGAGAAGCCTTGAAGTTACTGGGGGAAATAATTCTACAGTTGCTCCACTCGTCTGTTAAGAATGCTAAAGAAGACTGCCTGGATGTATTTTTTTCAGCAAAAACGCACAAGCCCGATGTTCCATTCCGCTGTATTGTTACAGAGAGAGCAACATGGCAATTGTTGTCAGAGGGCACGGCACCTGGCCTGGCGACAACATGCCTAAGCGGCCGTTACTGCTGTTGCAGGTTCTGCCATGGTTTTTCGCCAACGCTACATCTTTCTGCAGTCCGGACGGGGCACCGCTGTTCTTCACGCCTTATCAAGACTTTCGGATTGATGGCATTCAGCTCGTGGATCGTCTTTCGTCGACGACGGTGACGGTGACGTCATCAGTGGACCGGCTACAAAAGGAGCCAAGCAGCGAGGGAGGCTTCAGAGGGCACGGCACCTGGCCTGGCGACAACATGCCTAAGCGGCCGTTACTGCTGTTGCAGGTTCTGCCATGGTTTTTCGCCAACGCTACATCTTTCTGCAGTCCGGACGGGGCACCGCTGTTCTTCACGCCTTATCAAAGACTTTCGGATTGATGGCATCCAGCTCGTGGATCGTCTTTCGTCGACGACGGTGACAGTGACGTCATCAGTGGACCGGCTACAAAAGGAGCCAAGCAGCGAGGGAGGCTTCAGAGGGCACGGCACCTGGCCTGGCGACAACATGCCTAAGCGGCCGTTACTGCTGTTGCAGGTTCGTTATTTGAATAATGCTAAAACTTTCAGAAGTGATGACCGCTTTTTGTTAGCCCTGCCGTGCCCTCGCAGTTTCCTGAATTTTTTGGTTGACTCTTGGTCTATGGTGTTGACACTGTTGGTTTCAGGAGATGTTGAAGAAAATCCTGGACCTAAAACCGCAGAAATGTTGCAATTAATCATTGATAATCAGGCTTCATCAGATGCTAAGATAGATGCATTAAGAGCTGAAATGACCGAAATGAACGTGAAATGCGAAAAACTGACCGCTACACTTAATGTGATTGCAGAATTGAACAAGCGAGTACAAACCCTAGAATCCCTTGTTCGTCATCAGGCGGATAAGTTGGTAGAGTATGAAAATAGAAGCCGATCCAATAATCTTAGTTTTTGGTATCGATGAGGACAAGGGTGAATCAGACCGCGACCTGAAACAAGCTGTTATTGATAATGTATTTAAAGGAACCTTGGGAGTAGAAGTGAACACGATCGACAAAATTCATCGTATTGGGAAGAAAAAAGACGGTAGTAATCGGCCGGTAATCATGCATTTTTATGATTCGCGAGAAAAACAGTCTGTGATGCAGAACTGCGGCAAGCTGAAAGGCAGCTCGATAAGCATTAGTCAAGACTACGCTAAAGAAACTGTTGAATTACGAAAGAAACTATGGCAAAGCAGTGAAAAGGAACGAGCAAACGGCAAAAAGGTGCAACTGGTACATGACAAGCTTAAGATAAACAATCATATCTACGTCTGGGATCGTGAAAAGAATGAACGGTGTCTGTACCGTACTGAGCAAGTTAAGGTTCCTCGATTCAAAAAGAGGGGAAAGACTGCTAGCCCTACATTGCTTCAGTTGCAAACTTCAGACAAGGCTTCTGACACGGAAAGCGATTCTTCTCGGTCATAGCTCAGAATTCTACTTGTAAACGCCCGCAGTATAGCAAATAAAGTAACTGATTTAGAGTATCTACTAATTTCTGAGAGCCCTGATGTATTGATGTTGACTGAGACATGGTTACATAGCGCAATTAATGACAGTAGTATTTTTCCTCCTGACTACAAGGTGTTTAGATGCGACAGAGATTCCAGAGGTGGTGGCGTGGCTATTATTGTGAAAAGCACTATAAACGCTGTCGCCCTTGACTGCAATGTCTCTGAAACGGTCTGGTGCAAGATCAGCTGTGCAAACATGTGGTATATGTTAGGGACTGTGTACAGACCACCAGCCACTCCGCCAGAATTTTTGGATGGCTTGAATGTATTTCTTAACTCCCATGTAAATGAAAACACAAGACTAATAATGGCTGGTGACTTTAATTTGCCGCATATTAACTGGGAAAGTCTATCAACGGGTAATGCAGAAATAAGGAGCGCCAATAAAATGATGCAGATCATGTTTTCACATAATCTTAAGCAAATAGTTAAAGACTTCACAAGAGTTACACCAAAGTCCCAGTCATTGTTGGACTTGGTCTTCATATCCGGTAGAATACCAGACTATACTGTATCAGTTGAGAATGGTTTATCAGATCATAAGATGGTTTGCTTGAATGTACCGCTGCACACAAGAATCTGTAAGAAACCATATGTCGTGATGCATGTCAAGGATTATGGCCGTGCGAATGACACGTCCATCCTAGACGTTCTGGAAGAAAGCTTTAATGAATTTGAAATAGCATCCAACCGCGAAAGTGTAGAAGAACTATGGGACCGACTTAAAGGCATAATCAAATATTGCATAGATCATTTTGTCCCCACACGTATAAGGAAATCACAGCAAAAAAATCCATGGATAACTAGGAGCATCATACACCTTAAGCGTAAGATAAAAAGGTTAAGGAAGAAAAAAAGCAGGGCAACAGAACTTTCAATAACCAAACAAATGCTAAAATCTGCATTGG
The DNA here is from genome assembly GCF_055824585.1 of Amblyomma mixtum. NCBI lineage: Eukaryota > Metazoa > Arthropoda > Arachnida > Ixodida > Ixodidae > Amblyomma > Amblyomma mixtum. Next base: position 135,471,401 of record NC_143012.1, read on the forward strand.
TGGAGTCGAAGAAAACGTTCTTCAATAAAACGCTTACAAACTTCCTTAAAAGCTCGCCACAAAAGTTTTGGCGATATTTCGCAGATCGAAAGAATGAAATAGAACAGATAGTGGATGGCGACGCAGTTGTGACAGAAAAGAAAGATATTGCAAACGTATTTAATCATTTTTTCCAATCAGTTTTCACGAAGGATAGATGTGACAGTGACGGTGATCCTTTAGTCTGCGCAATACAATACCCAATGGAAGACCTACGCATTACAAGGGAGGGCGTGTTCCAGCATTTGCTTAGGTTGGATGCAAAAAAATCGTGTGGCCCAGATGAAATACCAACGGTATTTCTTCAACGGTACGCTGAATGGATGTCGTATTATTTGCAGCTTTTATTCGAAAAATCTTTGCGGGATCATTCAGTACCTCAGGACTGGCGCGATGCCACCGTTGTTCCGATATTTAAAAGTGGCAATAGGCTATGTGTAAACAACTACAGACCGGTCTCGCTCACTTCTGTGTGCTGTAAAGTCCTAGAGCATGCAATAGCAAACCATATTCTGTATTTAAAAAAAAAACGATTTATTATGCCCAGTTCAGCACGGTTTCCGATCTGGCCTTTCGACGGTGACACAGCTAATCGAAACTGTACATGACCTTTGTACAGCTGCAGATGAATGCCAACAGGTAGATGTTGTATGTATAGACTTTGCGAAGGCATTCGATAAGGTTGCACATCATAAACTACTTTCCAAATTGAGGAGCCTAGGAATTAGTGAAAATGTAGTATTGTGGATTCAGGCATATTTAAAAAACCGTTATCAAAGGGTCAGAATCGGGAAAAGTGAGTCGGGGAAGTGTGAAGTTGTGTCTGGAGTGCCGCAGGGGTCTGTTTTAGGCCCACTTTTGTTTTTATTGTATATTAATGATATTCCGTCTAATATTAACCCACCTGTAAAAATTAAACTATTCTCCGATGATTGTTTAATTTACACGCGTGTAGCCTGCACGGAAGATCAGATCAAACTAAATAAATGCCTACAATCATTAAACTCGTGGTGCCAAAGATGGGGCATGGTAATTAACTACAATAAATCTACATACACTCACGTAACTAAAAAACAGAACGTTATCAGATTTGAATATAATATTGGAGAAAATACCTTGGTCGAGGTGCAGAGTTTTCGGTACTTAGGGGTGACAGTGACGCATAATCTAGACTGGCGTATTCATATTGAGAATATCTATTCAAAAGCGTACCAGAAGCTTTGCTTTCTTAGGAGAAAACTTCCAAACGAAACTAGAGAAATTAAGTTAGTCGCCTACAAAACGTTTATACGACCAGTTCTCGAATATGCGAATGCTGTGTGGAGCCCTCACCAAAAATGCTTAAAAAAGAAGGTAGAAAGAGTACAGCGGATTTCAGCACGTTTTATATGTTCAAAGTATCGCCGTACTGACTCGGTTACAAAGATGATGCAGCAGTGTGAATTGGAAACGCTGGAAATTAGAAGAATAAAACATAGACTCAAACTTTTTTTCCAGATAATGCAAGGGACATTAAAAATAAATAAAGAACATTATGTGAAAGCGCCTCTAAAACGTGGTTCCCGGAAAAACCACAGCAGGGTACTACAGCCTATTAACACACGTACGGATGTGTACCGGTATTCTTTCTTCCCTGACGTAATTGAAATGTGGAACAAATTGCCAAGTGATGTTGTGGAGAGTATGAACGTGCAACAATTTGAGCTAGGTGTTGATACATTTTTGAGAAATGGTGTACAAATTTTGAACTCTGACTCATGATTGATCATTTATGTATTTGTTTTTGTTCCCTCCCTGTAACGACCCTCATTTGAGGGTTAACAGTATGACCAAATAAATAAATAAATAAATATGAGGTGTCATGTTTCTTACAGAAATACCTTAGTTCACTAACAATTGTTGATCCGTTTCTTGTGTCTAATTCCCTGGCTGTTGTTGACTATTTGAAGTGTCATAATCCGGGTTTGTGCAGTATGTTCAGCATAGATGTTCAGGACTTATTTTATTCACTTCCGCACAATAGCCTGCTAGAATATGTTACCAAGTGCATAATAGACGATAATGATGAAAGTGATTTCATTTCGAAATGCGGGATCTCTGTGGGTGCCTTTTTGGAGCTTTTGTCTTTTTATCTTAAGTCCACCTTTATTGAATGGGAAGGGAAGTTGTACACTCAAAAACAGGGGGTCTGTATTGGTTCAAAAGTGGCTCCTGTACTAAGTAACATCTTTCTCAGTTATGTAGATCAGGCTATTAAAAGTAAGTTGGGCGTCAGTATAAAACGCATCTTTAGATATGTGGATGATTATCTTGTTTTTGTCGAACATCATAACTTCAATAGGCAGGTCGATGAGGTGTTAAAGATTTTCGACGCAAGCGGGCACGGACTAACTTTCACCTTTGAAAAACCTCACAACAACGAGCTGCAGTTTTTAGATATAAGATTGACAACGAAGCAAGATCACGTGTGCTGGTCCTTCCTTCAGAGATCAGAGAAGCCTTTGCTCAGTTTTCGTTCAGCGCATTCCAAGGTTGTTAAATGTGGCATAGCAGTTTCTTGCTTAGGTGCTGCCATAACCAAGTCATGCGTGCATGCCATCAGTACAAGTTTTAATCAGCAGGTTCAGAGGCTAAGAAGTGCGGGCTTTCCAGATGATGTTTTATTACTTGCTTGCAGTAAGATAATTAAAAGGGTTAAAAGGCATGAGCCACAGGAACCTTCAAAAAAGGAAAGAAAGAAATTCGTTGTTCTACCGTACATTCACCAAATGTCACACCGTTTGAAGCATGTAGGCAGCAGATATGGCATTGACGTTCTTTTTTCGGCACCAAACAAGCTCGGCAAATTGTGCGCCATTGTAGATAGAAGGGCCAGGGAAGAGGAAAAGAAACGAAGAAAAACAAAAAAAGGTTGCCAGATTAGGCATGACCGGCGGTTTGTCCCTTGTGCTGAAGGGGTTGTGTATCAAGTGCCGTTCACGTGCGGGAAGACCTATATAGGTCAAACAGGAAGGTGCTTGAACACCCGCTTAAGAGACCACAACACTTCATTAAGGGGGGCTCCGTCGTCAAACTTGGCCTTGGATTATAGGAACTGTTCCCAGAGTAACCAACCTGATTCTTCTGAAAAATCATGTACCCCCATTTTTAACGAAACTAAGATTCTGTACAAACACAAAGATAAACTAACACGGGAAATCAGTGAAGCCTTTCATATTCAAAAAAACAGTGACTCGTGCGTGAGCATCCCCTCTGTAACAGTTCATGACTGTGAACTGAAGTATCTGGATCCAGGTGATTGATGTATCATTGTAGCTTTTGGTGTTGCCATGCGTTCTTGGTTGTCATTGGAGTATATATTGCGTGTTGTTCCTAATAAAGCCTTCAGGTGATAGTCAGCGCCGGTACTGTTGTACTCTTTTTTTCGTTGTCCTTTCGTTTAGCGCTGTTTTTTCCAAGAAACATGTACCAACTAGCTCAACTCTCCGTTTTATTGATGACAAATATTGACTCGCTCTCTCTTGCACCGCAATTTCATCTTTGTGCGTTGCGTACTCGGCAAAATGTCTAAAATGATCATGCATGTCGCATCATCTGTGAGTAAACGTGGGAAATGATACATCTGCACATTTCGCTGCAACCATGTACTGCAAATACTGCAACGCGTGTGAACGTAAATCTCCCGCTCTCGGAACTCTCATCAAAGGCGATGACACCAAGCGAATCAACCTTGCTGCCGTTTAGTTTTTCTTGGCTTTCGGCTATCTTAACGCCATTGCCCCAAATCTGCTTGACAGATTACACATTAAGGCTGTAGTTGTTTTTGCTTGAATGGGTTTCGTATTACGTTTTGCAGCACTAATGCATGCGGTAAGTAAAGGTGAAACTGTTGAAACTGACGGCCGCGCAACGACAACGGCACGAGAAGGAGGACAGGAGATGCACAGTCTACCAAGTGTTTATTAGAACGAAAAAAGAACACACCCTTATAATCCGCAGCTCAAGCATGTGACAGCGCATTATCGCTCTGAACAGAGCCGGTGACAGAAAATCGGCGTGAAAACAAGACAGCATACATGTAATCGCAGAAACCTTTTTATCCCGTGCTTATAAAGTACTAGCGGTGGACGGTTTTTGAAACCAAAGAGAGGAATAAAAAAATTCTTAGCAATAGCAGTGTCGAGCATCCATATCGAAAGCAAAAAAAAAAGAAAAAGAACCAAGCACGCAAAGAACCACAACGCACAACAAAGAACCAAGCACGCACAATTTATTGCACAGAACGGTAGATATGAAAGGAAGGTACCTCGAGCGGCACATGCCGTTTCGTGCATTTCTGCCTCCCCCCTGCTTTAATCGTTCGTGATAAAACTGTGAGCGCTGCTGCGTTCAAAAAATTTCATTGTGAGCTCGTCCCGCACTAGAAAAGACACGGCACCGTTTTCCTCGGTGAATGAGAAAGATAAAAAAAAAAATGCATGCGGCCCGCGGTAGTTTCACAGACCTTCGACATTTACTACGACAAATCTCTGACCATTCAAAATAAACCAGGCAGAGCAGTTGCTTCATTTACTTTGGGCATTCGTTTCCTTTGGAAATTGTGATCGTCCTTTTGGGGCCAAATCAAATTTCCGACGTTCCACAACAGAGGACATCAAAAAAAAAAATTCCCGCGCGCTCGACGGACGAAATACACTCCAAGCCCGTCACAATTGCGGTACTTGCATTCAAATAACAATTCATCTAGGCACCCATATGAAGTACAGTCGATATGCGACGCTTCATACCATCGAAAATGCTCCAAATGCGACGATTTTCCCGTTGTTTACAGCAGTTTACAGCAGTCGAGAGCTACTCTGCATACCGCCATCTTCCACGGACTACGCTGCCAGGTTCCAACTCCGTTCTTTGTCGAGATTTAATAAGTGTCTAAACAGCTGGCAACACAGAAACCGTTGGATCATGGCGGCGTTCATGCGTTACCCGCTGGCTTGAATGGGCTCAATGCGCAGCTTTGCCTCTAGAGTCAGTGTATTATCTCTATTATCAGCAAAAACCATTTGACTGTTGAATAGGCTGGACGGGGATATAGTAAATGGATGGGAAAGCAACCAAGGCGCCAAATTTGAAAAAAAAAGAAGTTTGAGATAAAATAGGTATAATCAGAGTAAATATTTTGATGTTTATTTAAAGCATAAGATAATTAGGCTAATTTAAAAATTAAATTACCAAAAAAAAATGGAAAATAGAGGCAAAGGGAGGCGACGAGTGCCGAGGAGGCGTCAATGCTTTCGCATCCTCCCCAGTGCGGGTCGCCGCAGTTATCCCAAATTTTCTTGCGTCTAGCCTACCTCTCCATCGTCTTTTTTTGCGCCATTTTAATTACGAGACTGTTTGCTTTGTTGGATACACTAGCCGCGGTGCTGTCTTCGTATTTTCGCAGTAAATGCCTACTCACGGCGAAATGCCGGTCCTCAAGAAAGCGTGTAAAAAATGCCGCCATGAGCGTTTGCACAAATCTGCACCTGGCGGCGCCACGTTGAGGTTGCTTTTACAAAGCTTTGTGGCCTATAAAAGTTTTGTTTCCGGCAAAAAGACTAATTTGCTCTCGCGTGACGCTAACCTATATGTATAGATGAACTTACTATTCCCTCGTCCTGTCTTGTAGTACTCTGTCTTTCATTCCCATTTATTGCCCCCTTAAGAGCTGACGCTTTAAAAAGGGAATGCACCAGACTAGCTCAGGCTCCGGGGAAGTTTTCGGTGGCTGCATTGTTGGAAGAACCAAAATACAAAATCACTGCAGCGCGGGACTCGACAATCAGTCAGAAGGCCCAAAATGCAACCGCCCGCTAGCTCTACGTTGCAGCCCGTTTCACGAACGCACACTTCATTGCAAGATCAGACATGGACTAAGAAAGGAGGGATAGGGCAGGATTTGATTTTTTTGTCACTTCGTGCTAAAGAATATTTGTACGGACACACGGTATTAATATTGCTTCGCCAAGAAAGCGAAGCACAGTGTACAAAATACAAAGTAAACGCACATTATTAACTGACGTTCTCTCAAGTATGCAAAACGAGTGATCTGTTTAATGCAACCAAGAAAAGAAATAGGTAGCAGGCTGACGTATACTTCTCCCCATAGCGCGCGACATGATAATCTTAGTTTGTTCTCTTCTTATGGCACGCCGAAATGACTGTGTCGAAAAAGAAACATGGCGCACAGTGGATAGCTAAGAGGGAACCCCTGTCCTTTAATAGTGACTGGTTATGCTCTCGAACGCGCATAATGACATTCGGTCGTTGTGACCCTCGCAAAAGTGTGAAAGCACACAACAAAGTCTAGAGCAGCGAGCGCGTCTTGATTATCCAAAGCTTACAGCGCACAAAACTGCAACGACTGTGCCCTTCAGCAGGCTGGTGCCCATTGCCTATGTCACATTTTGAAGCATAAACAGTCTTCCCGTTTCCACCAGTGTTTGATTCTGGTCAAGGGTTCCGATACAAAATGTCGTGTTTTAAATCTTAATTGATGGCCGGCGTTTCTGTAATCTAACCTCCATGCCCGTCGCCGATAAAACGGCTTGCTGTCAAACTACTGAATTCACCAGTTTACCGTAGCAATGGATGTTGTCGGTCTAGCTGGCTTCTGTTCTGCCAAAGAGAAGCGGCCATACCTAGCTGTGTACGTCTTCTTAATGTGAGTCGTCGTTCCGTACAGTTCCTTAACGAAACTCATTCTACGTCGGGTGTATAGCCAAGCTGCAATCACTGGGATTCACCGATTTACTTCTGTGGCGACTAGAGTGACATCATTGAAAGCACACCTGAAATTCCATGTGATATGCATGACTTGTCGACACCACCTCCTCAACAGGCCCATCGCGAAAAGCTCTGGTTTAAGCGCGGTCGCCTAAGGTCAAACGTTCCTATAGTGTTACAGGCAAGGATTTCGGATTGGAAAGCAACGATTGGCAAACTAGAAAACGAAGCCTTTTTCGTGCTGTGTCGCCAAGAGAACTTGTTCCTAGCATTGTTCCCGAACATGCAACTGCACGCGACTTTTCAGGCCTCACATCCCGAACAGAGGCGACCCATGAAAACAAGCCTAACAGTCAGAGGGAGTGCTGCACGCCGCAGCGTTGACGCATGGACGGTTCACAACCGGTCCTCTAACAAGCCTCTGTACTCGCTCTCGCCCCAGAGGGAAATCGTGTGAGCTGCAGAAGATGCAGCTGCCGCGAAGAAGCGCAGTCGGCGCTCTTTCCAGGCTGCGTCCGCACGATCACTTCAATACTCCAGCGTGGAGCCCTCCTAGCAACAAGAACACAATGCTGGCTCTCCTCCAGAGCACCTGCTTGTGAAAAACCCAAAGGCGAAACTGCAGAGTCGCAGAACGTGCGCTTCCTGACGTTTCCTGCTGCGCCAACACGAGCCGTTGTGTACTACACGGCCCCCCTGTTAGAAGGGCTGAGCACCAGTGTTGCACAGCCTCCATGGGGTGCGTAACCTTTCATGCGTCCGCCCTTCTTCCTGCACCGCCATTGTCGTCGCCGGAAGAACAGCTACTGTTGTGCTTCACCCTGAAGGTTTCGTGTTCGAGGCTGTCCCTCACGGGATGCTCTCCTTTCGTCCTTCACAAACATTCCAACTGATTTAGCATTTTTGCTTTGCTCAGCTGCCCCAGAATCTGATTCAGTAACAAGTCACCTGTCGACCTACTCGATTTAAACAGTCTCAATAAGTTTTCTTCCGAACGTCATACCTATAAATTAGGTATGTCTGCATAGAGGACGCCATTGATTTCACCACCGAGCCACGCGGTGTGGCTCGTAAGCAAACTCTCTGGGCTCTAAAGTCTGGACAAAGGATGTACACATCCTTTCTTTATAGCGTTCCAGAGAAACGGAACAAATCCGATCTCATGTTCAGTGCATGCTAGGAGAGCACCCCCACTGGTCGCTATCTTTTCAAACTTTAATTGCCTGCATGCACTTAGCATCCCACAAGGAAGCATATCGCTTTAACCGCGCGGATAGGGTCCTTGTCCTCGTTTTAAAAATCTCTTATCCTCTCTGATGCAGCCCTGCGAAGAAGATTTCGTACTTTTTCTTGCTGTTGACCAAGCATTTTTTTGTTTTTTATTGTTAGCCCGTTCTTCTGCTTTTTTATTGCGTTCAGATTTCGGCCTGTGGTGCACACCACCAATGTTGGATTGAAAATTTCCTTCTTATTCGGCAGTTGCTACCGTCTGTCTTCCTTTGTTTTATCGTTCGCTCTCGATGGCAGTTTCTTCTTGTGCACGCGGTGACTACGGCGCCTCTGCTCTTCTGGCTGAATGGATCAGTTGGGTGTCCCTCTGGCGCCTTCCCGTCGTCCTCGTTTTCTTGGCTGTTTTTATAGAAGTTACCATGCTCTTCCAGTCGAGCGAACTGCATACGCACAATGCCGGATGTCAAGCAGTTCGACGCAAAATCTTCCCACGCGGCTACCGTATACGCCTTTCACCAGTTCTGTGGGATGCCACTTGTCTTGCCCTGCGGGCCCCGCTGTGGCGCAGAATATACGAGTCCCTCACCTCACGTCCCTAAGATGTTGACGCGGCGCGTAACAGTCGGCAACCTCACCACATTACTGTGCCAGGGGAGGCTTGCCACTGAGGAGCCTAAGCTAGCCACACAAGTCACCCGCGCGTGGAGCGTGGCAAGAAAAACAAGAAAAGTGGCGCATCGGTTAGGAGCAATTTAACGTGTTAGAATTGTTAGCAAGGTGACAACGACCGCCGTCTCTACATCTACCAAGCAGTGAGGTCGAGGTGGCACGGCTGAAAAGAGGGAGCGCCTTTGCGAGTAGCTTTCCGAACTATGACGAGCCTTGTGGCAGGATAAGCCAGGAATCCGCTCGTCTCTGTAGAACTCGTGCGCTCGAGTGCCTTCCCTCCCAGTTCTTCATGGCCCGAAATGGATTCAGTGGCTACGTCGACAGTTCAGAGTGGTGCTTGTGGCGAGAACAAACAAAAAAGAGTGGGCCTCCTGGCTGCCGGTGGGATGTAACGGGGATGGCCGTACTGCGTTATGGTGGCCACTTTGCCTTCCATGCAGGTGTCTTAGTTCTCTTGTTTGAAAGCGACTATTTGTGACCAAATAAACATGGCAGCATGCCAGATCATATGAGGAGCTTTTCGTCTCGGAGGAACACCCAGATGATTGAGCGCCTAGGTGTTTTTGCGATATTTCAGAATTATATCGGCTTCGACATAAGATCTTAGACTTGCCTAGCGTCGAAACGTTGGTCCTTTTGTTAATATGTGCAAAGTTTTTAGCACATGAGAAGAGAAGGGAATCAGACAGATGTGGACCAGCGCTGCGTTAACTTCCAAGACATTCGCTGCGACAGCAAAAGCACGCCTGTATGCTCTATCAGGGACGAAGGTTAGCAAGATAGAGAGATGGAGTTCTTACGCAATATATTTCTAATTGATCTTTTTCCGTTTCGGTGATTCCGCGTGTGTGCCTATCAAGCTATTTCCGATTAAAAAACATTTTTCGAAGAGCGATTCGCAGTTTTAGATGTCTCAGCACAATTATGCGTCTTCTCTTATGCGCTACAAGGCGTTTTTATTCATTAATTTATTACCGACAGCGCCTGTAGGGTATTACAGGGTCGACAACAGGCTCATTAGACAAGTCACAGAGTACCTACTTTTGGCACCCTCTGCCTCGTAGTTGGCGTAATGACCTCACTGTTGCTAAATCATGAAAATAACAGTGTTGGCCGGGTTTGTCAATAATGCAAGGGAACTACGACAGCACAAGAGAGCGAACGACACATGAGCATGCGTCGTTCTCTTTCTTGTGGTGTCACAGTAGTGCGTCGCCGTTCTGCTGCTTCGTTTTCGTGTTGTTAAACTTGATCGCCAGCTGTTAATATACTTCCACCTTAGCAGATGCGCATTGAAATGAGGAAATTATTTCGGAAAGTGTTTACATATTTCGATGGATCGCCCTGTCGCCAGGCGCCCGACTGCGGCTCGTGTACGCTGTGGTTTCAAACATACATCGGCTTTGAAGTTCAAATCAAATCACATCAAATCGTCTTTATTTTCTCTCTCAAGGAGAAAAGGGGGTGACTGGTAAAAGCCGCATAACTGCGGCTTGACAGAGCCCGGCCCCCTATATGTACAGTTCGGCAGTAGGGCTCGTACACATTATACAGGATTCCATTTCACACTTCATCTCACAGACCTAAAATTTGCACCCTACAGAACAAAAACACTCCAAATGAAAGCACATGCAGTTTGAAATACATTCGAGACACACGTTCTAGAAGGTTTTAAACATAAAAATTTCGAACACACTCAGATTAAAACACGTTCAGTTTAATAATTTTAAATTTTTTAAAAATTTCAAAGTGGCCTTCTTTTATTTTACATTTATTTATTTATTTATTTATTTATTTACCCTCAGGGCCGTTAGGCGTTACAGAGGGGAGTGGGAATAACATGCAAATATAAAAAACAAAACAGCAGCTAGAAAAATTGAATATAGTTACAGCACACACTGGTATAAAATGAATAACAGAATTAACAAAAGGCAGCATTACACAAAACAAAACGCAAAAGAAAGCAGCAGCTAATAAATTAACCAAGTTATAGACACATACTTATATAAATTTAATAACAGCGTTACGAAATGCAGCAGTATCCGTAATTACAGCAATATTCTGGGGAAGGTGATTCCAGCTGACACAAGTTCTGGGTATGAATGAATCGTGAAAACATCTTGTACGACAAGGAGGGATCCAAACTTTGTGACGATGATCAATGCGTGCGGAAATATAGGGTGGTCTTTTTAGTAACTTCTCTTTAAGATAAGGATTATGATAAATTTTGTGAAAAGTACATAATGAAGCTATTGACCTGCGATGGGAAAGAAGCTGTAGGGAAAGGTTAGTTTTCATGGCAGTTACACTACTAGTACGATGATAGTTGGAAAGTATGAAGCGACAACCGCGGTTTTGAATAGATTCTAAGTCAGAAATGAGAGATTCGACCCCAGGGTTCCACACCGATGAAGCATATTCCAATTTAGAGCGGACCAATGTTTTGTAAAGTAATAGTTTTAATGAACTCGGTGCACATGAAAAATTTCTGCGAAGGTATCCAAGCATGCGATTGGCGTTATTTGTAATGTAGTCAACATGAGTTTTCCAAGACAGGTTAGAAGAGACATGAACACCCAGATATTTATAAGACGACACAGTTTCAAGAGTGATGCCATTGATGCAGTAGGTAGAGGGTGTATTAGATAGACGAGAAATGGGCAAATGCTTGCATTTAGTAATGTTTAGCTTCATATTCCACAGGTTACACCAATCCAGTACCTTGTTAATATCTGACTGAAGAACACATACATCATTATCATCATTAATTTCGCGGTAAATAACACAGTCATCGGCAAAAAGACAAATGGAAGACGATATATTAGTTGGTAAGTCGTTTATATAAATGAGAAAGAGGAGGGGCCCAAGAACGGACCCCTGAGGCACGCCAGAGCAAACAGGAGAGGAATCTGAATTGACGTTATTTGCTGTTACGAACTGACTTCGGTTTGAAAGAAAACAATGCAGCCATGCAAGCAATGTGGAATCAATGTTAAGGCTGTTTAGTTTAAGAAAAAGAAGCTCATGTGAAACCTTGTCAAATGCTTTAGAAAAATCCATAAATACAGAATCAGCATGGGACCCACGATCCAGAATGCAATGCAGATCATTTGTGAAACATATGAGTTGCGTTTCGCATGAAAATGATTTACGGAAGCCGTGTTGGGCATTAGTGAAAAAGCAATTGGATTCTAAAAAGTTGACAAGATGAGTGTAGATGACATGTTCCATGATTTTACATGGAATGCTGGTGAGCGACACAGGGCGAAAGTTATCAGGGCAATGTTTATCGCCAGACTTATGCAGCGGAATCACCCTCCCAACCTTCCAGTCATTGGGAATACAGCCTGTTTCCAGGGACTGGTCAAACAGTTTGGTGAGGATCATGGAACTGTACATCTTTGTGTTAACTAGAAATTTCGAATTAATGTTATCGACGCCACAGGAGGAAGAAATCTTAAGGTTTTCAATTATCTTCAGGATGCCAGTTGTCTCAAAAAGAATTGGATCCATGGGAAAAGCATCCAATACCGGACACTCCTGATTGGTAAGGGAAACATTGCCAGAAAAAGCAGCAACAAAAACACTGTTAAGAACACTAGCGCATTCATGAGGTGAAAATGCAACGCCGTCAGAAGATGTAAGTAGTATTGACGAACTATCTTTCTTGTTCACAGTGTTCCAAAACTGTCTAGGGTTATTAATCAGCAAAGCAGGCAAAGTACTGTTAAAGAAGGTGTCCTTAGCATTTTTCAGAGCTAATTTGTACTCAGCGGCCGCAGAAAGGTAACAGTCCCATCGTTGTTGCGAATTCGACGATTTCGCCGAGCGAAACAAACGTTTTTTCTTATTGGATAGTCTTTTTAGAACGTTGTTAAACCACGGTGATTGGCTATTACACCGCAAAATTCTTAGCGGCACAAATGTATTAGTGAGACGTTCAACAGTGTCCCTAAACATTTCCCAGTTAGTGTGGACAGAACGCTGTGGAAAATCTGGTAAATAACTGTTTAAGAAAAGAGCTAATTCACGATTAATAGCATCATAGTCCGCCCGCTTGTAATCTCTAATTGACTTGAAGATTTTCCGGCGATTAGGATTATTAATTTTTACATCGAAATGAAGCAAGGTGTGATCACTAAGACCAGGTAAGTACGAGATTGAAGCGATAAGATCCGGCGCGTTGGTTAGCACAAGGTCTAAAACATTGGAAGATGATGGCGTGATACGAGTTGGCTTAGTAACTAGCTGCGAAAGGTTAAAGTCCAAACAGGTTCGCAAAAAGTTATTGCATTCGGTAGAAAAGGGGCGAGGATACGGCGACGTATTAGCCCACACGATACTGGGATAATTGAAGTCACCAGCAAGAAGGATTGCCGCGCCCGGATAACGTACTGAGATCATGTTAAGAGCATCATGCAAATCTTCAGCGAAAGTTGCACACGAAGACGGGGGACGGTAGCATATGCCCAGAATCAGTTTCCTGAAATGAACACGAAGTTCAACCCAAACCAACTCTAAAGTGCTAGAAAGACTAATCGGTGAAGACACAATATTATCGGCGATGGCTATTAAAACACCTCCTCCACTTCTGTGACCTCTATCAGAACGATAAACATTGTAGCGCTTCTTGCAATCAAACAGTTCCTTGCTCTCTATCTTTGCAGAGAGCCACGTTTCTGTTAGCAATACAACATCGGCATCACATGAGTCGATGACAGAGTTTAGATCTTCCCGCTTTGGTATTATGCTTCTTATGTTTGTGAAAAGAATTGAAAGCGCTGTCTTATCTCCAGTCGCCCGTCCACTGCCCCTCCCGCACCTCTATGGCGAAGCGTGTGGCGAGCCAGAAGCAGCGCGACAAGGGGCCACTAAAGATCCCGGTGGGCCAGCTAGCTCGAAAACGCTATCGTGAATAGGGTCATAGCCGTAGCATTTGTTGTTACAATACAGTTTGTTATACCTCAGCTTATACTTAAAGTCAGCATCCTTCGCGAACTGCACAAGCTTCTTTCTAGCGACACGTGTCTGCAAAGAATAATCTGTACATTTGTTTCTAGGGCCTACATGGCTTTTGTTAATGAAAGGATACTCCCATAAGTGCACTGGAAAATCAGCCTACGTGTGCATTCCTGTACGCCGTACCATTGCCCCCCCCCCCCCCCCCCCCCCGCGCACACACGCACAAATCCCTGCCTTGTACGCCTGCATGCAGGGCCCTCGATCTGGACGGCACATCGACGGGCGAGCACGGGATCGGCCTCGGCAAGCGCAACCACCTGGTGCGGGAGCTCGGCGAGTCGGGCGTCAGCCTGATGCGATCGCTGAAGAGCGCGGTCGACCCCAAGGGCCTCATGAACCCGGGAAAGCTGTTCGTGTGACGCCTGCTCCGTCTTCGGGAAAAACGACGCACTCTCGGTGTTCGGACGTGCTAGTTTTCTGGACGATAGCCCGGCGGGAGATGTGCCACATGCTCTTGCTCCATTGGTCTGCATCCTTGCGGTAACCATGCCCGCGACCTCGGCATTGTTGAAAATCCACTACGTGCATGGATGTGCATGCCTCTTAATTGCCACTGAAACGCCAGCAGTGACGCTTGTTCCAGTGCACAAGCGATGAACTATCTTCAAGAAGTAGCACTGCAAAGACGTTTCTCTGAAATTGAGCGGCCATAGTTGAAGCTGCTTTACAATTTTGATGCATTCAACTTTGCCTGTAAATTTTTTTACTCCAGTAATGTGTGCCTCCCCTGTGTTCGTGATTTTTTTTTTGGTTAATGAGTGCAGGTGAGTTGCAAAGGAACAACGCCACCGGTGAATTGTCTTCTGGCTGTTCAGAAGAAAATGAATGCGCAACTCAGTCTTTCGGGGCATTCAAGGTCGCTTTGTGCGAAATGGTGTACAAAAGAGAACGGGAAGTGAGAAGAATAAACTGAAATGTTTAGGCACTGTTGTGGCCTTTTTGCTATTCCTTTTAGTGCCAGATGCCGTTCTATAGCCCTTATGTTTCACAAAGCGCAACTATGCCGGTTTTTCGACGCTCGCTTATTTAACTTATCTATCCTGATCATATCTGCCAAGTTAAGCAGCTGTGTGCTGTCTATTTGCCCTCTAATCAATCTTTAAAATTGGTCGTTCCCTCATCCTGTAATTTAGGCAGGGAACATTTCCTTTGAGACGTCACAAAAATTAAGAGCACATATTGCTGCCCGCCTCTGGAACAAACATTTTCAGGCTTGTATTCGTTCGCCTTGGACATATGATGTGAGTCGTCATTCGCCATATGCATTGCGGCAGTTCAACGCGCTGGTTTTCTGGTTGTTCCGCAAATATTCAGTGAAATATTAAACGCCGCTCTCTCGTTCAGTTTGCAGCTAGCGAGGCGAGGCGAGGCGTTTCCTGCAAAGGCGAAAGCTTAGTCACAAACAAACTGGTTTTCTGCTTATGTTTGTGACGTCATTCCTGTAACACGGGAAGCACCCCCTCTGGTCAAAAGGCGAAATTTCGGTCTTGTTTTGCTTGGCAACTAAAACCGAGTTGTTGCAACGGATAGGAAGGACTTGACGCTACAATACCGCCATCAACCAAATATATTCAGTGAATCGGGGGTGCAGAACTACGAGGTCTGTTAGAAAAGTATCCGACCTTTGGCAGAAGAAAAAAAACTGGCATAACTGGAGTGTTAAAAGCCTAATAACCTTCAAAGTAGTCTCCTTGGGACTCCACACACCTCTCTCAGCGGTGCTGCCAATGATGGAAGTATTCCGAAAAGGCCCCTTTCGGAATGGAGTTCAGCTCAGCTGTCGTTGCAGCCATAATGTGCTCTCTTGTCTGAAATCGCGCTCCTTTCAATGGCCTCTTGATTTTGGGAAACAGCCAGAAGTCGCAGGGGGCCATATCAGGAGAGTAAGCAGTCTGTTGAACTACAGGAATCAGGTTTTTCGCCAGAAAAGTTTGAATCAAGTGCGAGGAATGTGCAGGAGCATTGTCGTGATGGATGCGCCAATTTCCTGTTGACCTTAACTCCGGTCTCTTGCCCCGCACAGCACCACGTAGGCGACGGAGGACACCCCTGTAGTACTCTTTGGTCATTGTTTGACCCTGTAGAGTGCGTACTCGTGGTCTGCCACACAGAGGGTGTCAAAGAAAGCAGTCAGCATCACTTTAACATTGCTGCGCACTTGTCGGGCCTTCTTTGGTCTTGGTGACGTGAAATGCTTCCACTGCGACGACCGGGATTTGGTTTCCGGGTCGTACCCGTACACCCAAGACTAGTCACCAGTGCTTATGGTGTCTTTGAAGTCGGTGTCACTGTTTGTGGAATCCAGCACGTCCTGGGAGACTTCAACACGAAGCTGCTTTTGCTCCACCGCCAGCAGCTTCGGCACGAATTTCGCCGCAACTCTCTCCATGGCTAAATATCCGGTGATAATGGAATGTGCAGAAAAATTGCTGATGTCCACCTCTTCCGCAATTTCTCGGATAGTCACACGACGGTCCCGCATCGCCACAGCGTGCACTTCGGCAATGTCCTGGTCATTTCGGCATGTTGATAGCCGACCGAAGCGTGGCTCTCTCTCCACCGATGTGCGGCTGTCTTTAAACCAATTGCACCACTGCTTAATCTGTGTGCTGCTCATAGCATCATCACCGAAAGCCGTCTGAATATTTCGAATGGTTTCCACTTGGCTGTCGCCAAGTTTCTGGCAAAATTTGAGGTAGTAGCGCTGCTGCTGTCGCTCCGCCATTTACCTTGCAATAAAGAACCGACGAGAGCACTGCGCACTGCCTCACTCAAATGCTGCGTCCCAGCGACTCACGTTATCGGCAGGCAGGAAAAAATTCGTGCTTGCGCACGAAGATTGAAGGTCAGCTGACGCAAGCGCACTTGTTTCATATCCATCAGGTGTTCGCAAAAAAAAAATAATGTCGGATACTTTTCTAACAGACCTCGTATATAGGAAAATTGAGGACAACGCTATCTAATTTTGTCCGGAGTGAAAAAAGTTGATTCTTGGCTGTGTTGTGGTAGTGTTGTGTTTGTACGGCGGCAAAACAAATCGAACTTGGAAATTTATCGTTTTGTTTTCTCTCCACTTGATTTAATCTCGTGACGTCGAGACCGACGGAGACTCCGTGATCTTCGCGTGCCGCTTGCCGCACAAACCGATTTTCCTCCCGCAGACCGGCTGGTTTGCTGTTCCGCAGAACTCGATGAGATTCAATGGTCACTGACCATGGTCAAACACAAATGACGTTTCGGGAGCGCTACGGCTCCCTTGTTCACAATGAGCCACTGACCACACTGAGCCAATGAGCAAGGCTCATTGTGAACAAGGGAGCCATAGCGCTCTCGAAACGTCATTTGTGTTTTACCATGGTCAGTGACCATTGCATCTCATCAAGCCATGATTCCTTCCAAAACGATTTGCCGGGCTAGTTGGTTCATTTCTGAAATGAACCAACTAGCCCGGCAAATCTTTTTGCAACATATTTCAAGTACCACGGGCTCTTTCCTTTCTGCCCAAGCAAGACCGGATGCGGCGATCTCTTGTGCAAGTTTGATTGCCACATGTCAGTCCCGGTCTGTGCTTCTAAGTGTCGTGAATGTGTCTCCCTGGTGTCCTAACCCTTTCGCGCAGTTAACTCATTATTCCTGACCAGACGGTATGCCGTCGAACCCTCGACAACATGTTCCGCAGAACGATCGGTCTAGGCGCTATTTATCCCATTCCTCAAGGAACGTCTAGGCGACAGGTCACTGATCTACCGCCGGCCGCGTACAGCGACGTAAGAACAACGAGAAAACGACGCACGGAGAGCGCGCGCAACCTCTTCCGTGCTCGCGGGCGGCAGTGGCCGGTGTCACGGGACTAGCGCAGCGCTGTCAAAACGCGCCTAGTTTGGACCTCATTCCGGGCCGAGCCCAGCTGCGGGAAGATTGCCGCTGTTGTGAGCGGGGCATTAGCGTCGTCCCAGTTTGCTAGTGCTACAAGCTTCGTGCGCTGCAGTTAACAGGGGCGCCAAAAGGTGGACGCCGCTCTCGTTCAGTTTGCAGTTTGCGAGGCGTTTCCTCCGAAGGCGAAAACAAACTTGGCCAATTATGGGTGCACGACCTACAGCTGTGTTTACAAAGCAATGTCATAGCAGCTATAAACACCCCGCAGGCAAGGGCCGAAGACAATTCTATCGCTTTGCGTAGAGATCGTGCATGCTTGCTCATGCATAGAGGGTCTACTGGAAAAGAGCGCATTGTGGAACTAAATTCACGAGTGTGAACGTGGAAGGGGATTTAGACGGACTGGGGTGTTTTGAACGTGCTATCTCTGGAAGGAGTCAAGAATTACTTTGGCTTTGTATAGAGGGAAGGAATGCGCCGAGTCAGAGGAAATGGTCGACGGTGGATTTCTTGGACCTAACATCTGAAGTTTGTCTTCGTTTCTTATGCTTATATGTGGTTCAGCATGTCAATTTTCATTTGTTTTTTTTTTCGTGTGTACGTGTGTGCTGTGGGTTTGACGTCGTACTTCTGAGATTGCTTATGTCATTTTTCACATTGTTTCACCTAAGCTTTTATGTATTCATTTGGATCATTTTATTTCCTACAATGTTTAAAATTTGGTATATTTATTGGTTGCATTTCGTAGATCTAAAACCCATTCGTGGACCAAAAAAATATAAAGTGGTTCAATTTTCTTATATATATTTATTTGATTTCACAACATCGCTAAACCCCTTCTGGGGTTAATCTTTTATTTTTATGATGTTTAACGCCATACAACAATGGGCCCCATAGTGCAGGGCCGCGGATAGTTTCCATCATCCGGGGTTCTCTAACGTGCACTGACATCGTACACCACACGGGCCATTTCACCTGCATAGAAATGCGACCCCCGCAGCCGGGACCGAATTCGGCCGCATCATTTAGGACAGCAGCTGAGCAATATAACCACTGAGCCACTGCGGCGGCCTTTCTGGAATTAAGCATTCATATATCTATATTCATATAGATAGAAAAATGCAACCAACATAATTCATTGATTTGGTGCCTTCATGAATGCATAAAATAAGTCACCTTACTTTGGAAGACACTAAGCAAGGAGCACGTCATCTTTCTGTATGCCTAGAGCTATGCTTCTCTAACGCATAAAGTAAATCAGCCTCAAGTCGTCAACATCTAGAGCATTATCATCTGTGTTTAGTGAGTTTGTGTTTTGCGCAATTCTAACCGGCCATTCACATAGTGGATGTGAGGTGCATAGCTGATTTAGTTGTCTAGGCCAATAAGGCACTTATTTTACAAACTAAGAGCACTTAACGAATGAAAAGCGCGGCCTGATGTTGCAATGCCGTCGGGACTGCAACACACTCATGGTCGCTCCAAATCGATGATCAGCCCAGCCTGAAAGGAATTCAAACTAAATGTAGCAGTGGTGGCGTCAGGGCTTTGAATGCTGCCAATGCCAAAACTGACAAAATTTTTCTCAAAACCTGTCATGCCTACAAGCACAGTTTGCAGCTCTGGTTTGCAAAGTTGTGATTTCAGGGCTTGCTCAAAGGTGTATACCACTCATATTAATAAGACAGAAAGAGCTGCATTACAACTATCCGACATTAAAATGATAATTAAACTAAGATCAAATGGCCCCAGGTGAAGGACTCCTTGTGCTTCTGCAAGTTTCAGTGGTTCTCGTTAAGCAGGTCCCAATAAGACATGATCCCAGCTCTTTGAACAACACTTCATCAAGCCTTGTTAGTAGAAGCACGAAGTTGGCAGTGCACAAAGTGCCAGGAAATTGCGGCCAACCATGCTCACGTCGAGGACCTCATGTCAACAGCAACTAACATACACAAATATCTACAGAGTAGCAAGATTTATTACAACGAAAAAAAGGTTTCCCTTGCTGCTACCCAATACGAAGTTGCCGATTTTGAGTCTGTGTGACACTTACGGCAAAGTTAAATGTGCCTTCTGAATTACTTCTGCTTATATGAATTGCTTACAAGGTGAGTTATTTGAAAGTTGGCTTAGAATTAAAGAAAGCTTATCAGTTTGAGTAGTTTAAGCCCACAAACAAGGAATGAACAGATGGGAAATAAGCTGCAATCAACCAATTTATTTCCTGGTTGAAGCACCGTACACGGGAAGAAATGAATCATTATTAGGATGGCTTCAATGCAAACAAATACTGCAGTTAAATATAAAATTCATAAGACAAGCTAGTTATGAAAGTTGTTCACGTACATTCTGTTATCAAAGCGAAAGCTTTACTACTTCCAGCCTTTGGCGTGGCGGTGCCACCACCACCGGCACCTAACGCCTGCGCTCTCCGCTAGGAGCGCAACAGGTGCTTTGTGACGTCACGCCGAAGAGAAGGGCGACCGACTCGCGCCGTCGCAAGCCGCGGCGGTGCCACCACGGCGTGTCCTCCGCGATCGAAGCGCGCTTTTAAGGCGGCCTTTAATGCCTCATCGTTGTAAGCAGGAGCTGTTGACAGAAATGTCACGCTTTGCAATTGGTCGAAACGGTCGTGACGTCACAGTGCGCGAATTTCAAACGGGGCCAATTGTACTTTGGCTACTAACCATGCAACCAATTAAAGGGATCGTTTAGTGATGCTCCAAGTAAGTTTGACTGAGTTTAATTAATTCCCTACTTAACGAATTAGTCAAACCTTTCTAGTCAGACCAGATAAATAAATAAAACCCAGTAAGAAATCTGCTGAGCTTGGGAATCGAACCCCGGTCTCCGGAGTGCGAGTCGAGCGCGCTACCACTCCGCCATGCCAGCTCGATGGTTTGGAATGAACAAAGGTGCGTCTAGTGAATACGGTGTCTACGTTCACTCCCATCTTCCTCCCTTCCCGTTACGGCGAGGCTTAGGTGTCCACCGAGATATGAGAGACAGATACATTTCCTGTCCTCAAAAACCAATTCACCGACGAGCAAGGCGTATTTGTCCGCGTTTCAGATTGACCCAAGTTGTCGTGACGTCATCGCGCGCGAGATTTGACGGGTGTCCACCGAAATATGTGAGACAGTTACTGTGCAACTTCCTTTCCTCAAATACAATTTTCGACTAGTGTCTACTGAGCTGTAATTAACTGTAAGACAGTTAATGAGTAATTTCCTTTCCTCAAATACAATTTTCATTTTGTTCATTACGGACCCTCTTTCTTCTTTCACTCACACTTCCTCCCTTCCTGTACGGTGCGGCTCAGGTGTCCACCGAGATGACAGAGAATTACAGACCATTTCCTTTCCTCAAAAAGCGTTGCGTTCGAAGGGCAACGCACCGCGCCGAACAGGTGGTGGCGTTCTTTGGACTCCGTGGCAGCGCTAAAACCAAAGAGGATATATAAAACTTGCTGGAGTGGAAGCCGCCTATACGCGCCTATGGGCAAGGGGGAAGCCGCGTCGAACGGGCGGCGGCCATCTTACCAGAGGCGAAAAGCAGCGCAGCGCGCAGCCGCGCTTGGCCGCGCTTCTGCTTTTTCGCGCTGCTGATGAAGTTGCGCTCATTCAGAAAGCAATGAAGACAAGTGGTTCTGGTGGTAAGCGCTTATTTCCCATCAACCAGCACCAAACTGCTGTGAAGAAGGCAGTTTAACTGCAGAAGTATTAAGGAGAAAGGCTTAGCGCAGCCTGCAGAGGCAAAAGGCAGCGGATGGCAGCCGTGCTTCTAGTTTTTCGCGCTACTCATGAAGTTGCTAGCATTGAGAAATAAACGAAAACGTGTGGCTCTAGTTGTAAACGTTTATTTTCCATCAACTAGCAGCCAACTGGCGTGAAGAAGGCAGTTTAACTACGGAAATATTAGGAGAAAGGCATAGCGCAGCCGCGCTTTTTCGCGTTTACAAAGCAACGCAAACGAGTGGTTCTAGTTGTAAACGTCTATTTTTCGTCAACCAGCGGCAAACTGGCTTGTAGTAGGCAGTTTGCCAGCTCAGATATTAAGGAGAAAAGCTTAGCGCTGCGTCGCTCGTGCTTTTCCACGCTGCGGATGAAGTTGCTTGCATTTGCGGAGCAACGAATACGAGTGATTCCAGTTATAAACGTTTCGTTTGCATCAACTAGCAGCCAACTGGCATCTAAAAGCCAGTTTAAGTGCATAAATTTTATGGAGAAAAGCGTAGTGCAGCCGCGCTCGTGCCTTTTCGCTTTGCTGATGCAGCTGCTCGCATTTCGAAAGGAATGCACATGCGCGATTCTAGATTTAGACATTTATTTTCAATCAACCAGTAGCCAACAGATGTGCAGAGGACAGCTCAACTGCGCAGATATTAAGGAAAAAATCTTACACGCGGTCAAAAACATCATGACAAATACCCTACTGGTTATTGAAAATAATCACCCTCGACAAAAGTGGGTCTCACTTTGTTTTTGACCAGTTCTTCATATTTTTCTGCGATTTTTTTGCACAAGCTATAAATATGGTTGTCAAGTGGGTCAAGGTCAAGGATGTGGTCCTCCAGTTTCTGAAACCACTTTTCCTCTGTGGAGGTTTCCAGGGCTTCAAGGATGAGGTGTTTCAATCTTGTCACCATTCTAATTGTATCATATTCTGCCTGTAGCCGTCGAAGCCCCTTTTGAACTGCTTCACAAGGACTAACAACGTCTTGCGCCGGTGAAATAAGTCCACCTCGGCTCTTTTGCCTAATTAAAGGTGGCAGCTCATCCGAATGCAGGGCTGCGATGCACTGTTCACATGCTATCGTACATGCTATAGTATTTATGTGGTGGTCATGCACACCAAAAATCCAACAGACCCAGTTTTTTTCAGTCCCTGTATAACTGGACGTCCTGCCGGATCTCTTAGCCCATGTATGTAGGTACGGGCCTCGGAAAAGAATAGCTTCCAGCAGCCTTCATTCTCCTACCGAAGAGGTGCCTTGTATGATCATGCAAATGGATTTTGAGAGTTCATGATGTCGAACAAGTGATCAAAAAACCTAATGAACTTAGATGTTGCAATGGCACCCTTGAACTATGGCAGTTTGAGCACTTGTTCGCAGAAGTCCAAGGCGTCAGCAACTCAAGCACTCGGGGCTTGTACTGCATATCGTACTTTCATTTTTTGTTTTCCCATTGGACGTGCACTTTTGTGAGCTTCTTTCCAAGCCGCAACCCTTCGCCACGTTGTAATGTCTCCAATGCCACTATATAAGCCCACTTCACGTGATTTCCTTCCATGTCAATAACGTGGCTTACAGTTGCCAATGAGTTCCGCACATGCTTTATCATGTGACACGCATCTAAGACAAACTGAATGTTTTTGGTGGAATCGGCAGGTGGAATCTGCAAAACAACTCCGGAAAATAGCGGCGCGAGCCGGCGCCAAGCGCGCTTTTTGCCTCTTGTAAGATGGCGGCACGCGGCTTCGGTCGGAGCGCGCCCTCTCCACTCCAGCAAAAACTTGCATTGAAGCCATCCTAATAATGATTAATTTCTTCCTGTGTACGGTGCTTAAACCAGGTGTAAAGAGGAAGATGAGCAGCGGCAGCCGCCGCTCCGCTAGCGCACGGCGCGAGATCGCTGGCTGGATGACCGAAGCTCGGACCGGCATTTTGGCTATCTGTCGCTAAGTTCCTTTCCCCGGGAATCCTGCTACAATTTGGTGGAGGTGCTGGGTACAGCCTTTGGCCAACGTCCTGGAGCTTCGCAGCAGAACGATCGCTCCAGCCATGTCCACCGACGCAAGCCAGTCATCTTCCCTTTCGCCTACGCCCGTCGTTTGCCCTGGCGCTCTCCGACAGCGGGACCCAGCCATTTTTACCGGGTCCGATGATCACGACGTGGAGGATTGGCTTGCCTCCTACGAGCGGGTAAGCGGCCACAACCGGTGGGACGACGCCATGAAATTGAACAACGTGGTGTTTTACCTCTCGGACGTGGCCAGCCTATGGCACAGGAACCATGAATCAGACTTTACCACCTGGTCTGCCTTCAAAAGAGCCTTTTCTGACATCTTTGGGCGCCCTGCAGTACGCAAGCTGCGCGCTGAACAGCGCCTGCGAGTGAGAGCCCAGCTACACGGAGAATCGTTCACGAGTTATATCGAGGATGTCATCAACCTCTGTTCAAGGGTGGACTCGTCTATGACCGAGGCGGACCGGATTAAGCATGTCCTGAAAGGCATCGAAACGGAAGCATTTCAGATGCTTATCGCCCGGAACCCTACCACCTTTGCCGAAGTGTTCAACCTGTGTCAGAGCTACGATGAGCTCCGCAGGCAGCGCATTCTGGTGCTACCACCTTCCGTGCAGCCTGACTCGCTTTCCAGCCTCGCCGTGACAACCTCCCACAGCTCGCTGCTTGACCAGATAAAAGATTTTGTACGTGAGGAGGTGGCTCGACAGCTGTCACTTCTTCACGGCGTGCAGGGGCCTCCCTCCAACCTGGATCCGACCCTACAAACGGTGATTCACGAGCAAGTGACCGAAGAGCTACCATCTGTTCGTCCGCCGGTTCCCGCTGCAGCGCCGCTCACATACGCCGACGCCGTCCGAAAACCATGAGCCGAGCCGTTTGTCCCGTATTATCCTCCGACGCCGCCGCCTGCCTTTCCAACCCGACCACCTCCTGCTCGTGTCAACCCTTGGCGCACCCGTGACAACCGTCCTATTTGCTATGCATGTGGTGTCCCTGGCCACGTTGAGCGCCTGTGCCGACGCCGTGTGCCACCACCCGTGGATGACCCCAGAACCTACGTCTACGCGGCACCACAGCCCCCGCCACGTCCGTCGGCCGCCGAACAGCTTGATGCCTCCGATCGCCGCCCGTATTCTCGCCGCCGTTCGCCATCCCCGCGGCGCCGTTCTGTTTCGCCACTGCGTCCTCATTCCCCTATGCGCCAGGAAAACTAGTTGCCGCAGTTCCCGAGGCAAGAACTGCGTATTCGGCGACAAGTTCAAGGCCTCGTTTGTCCCCAGCGAATGTGCTCGACGTTTCTGTGGAGGGCCACACCGCCTTGGCGCTTGTTGATACTGGCGCTGCTGTTTCTGTGATGAATGAGAAACTGTGCCGAAAACTTCGCAAAGTGACGACGCCGTTATCCGGATTTTCGCTTCATACAGCTAATGCACAGCGCATCTCGCCTTTAGCCGCCTGCACAGCCAGGGTCATCATTTACGGTTCCTTATATACTGTTGAATTCGTCGTTCTCTCATCGTGCTCGCATGACATTATTTTAGGTTGGGACTTTCTTTCCCAACATGAGGCCCTCATCGACTGCGCTCGTGCCGAGCTCGAACTTCTTCCGTGCAGTGCTACCTCGCCTGATACGTCATTTTCGTGGGGCAAACTGTCTGTGGCTGACGACATCGAGATTCCTCCGTGCTCATCTGTTCCTGTCCCTGTCTCCTGCCTCACCGCATCTGACGGCGCTGTCGTCTTTACACCATCCGACGTCTTCATCTCTCGACACGGTCTGCCTCTGCCATTCGCTCTGCTCACTGTTCAAGACGGCTGCAGCCTCATCCCGATCTCGAACCCTTTTTTGAGCCCCTGCATATTTCTCCGTGGCGAATGCCTTGGCCACATTCAGCCCGTCGACTCTTTGCTCGATCCCGAACGATGCGCCGAATCATGTTCTCTTGCTACTAATTCTCTTACTTTGCCCGCATCTCCCGCTGTGGCCACAGACGATGCCTTTGCCGATTCCGTCGACGCCAGTCTTGCCACACCGCAACGCGCCCAACTACTTCACCTACTGAACCAGTTTCGCTCTTCTTTCGACGTGGCTCAAAACCGACTCGGCCGCACGTCTACCGTGACCCATGAGATCGACACCGGAGCCCACTTGCCGCTTCGTCAACGCCCGTACCGAGTTTCGGCAGCCGAACGCCAGATTATCAACACTCAGGTGGACGACATGCTTCAGCGAGGCGTCATTCAACCATCCAGTAGTCCATGGGCCTCTCCTGTGGTTCTAGTGAAGCAAAAAAAAATGGCACAATACGATTTTGCGTCGATTATCGGCGGCTTAACAAGATCACCCGCAAAGACGTTTACCCGCTGCCGCGAATCGATGACGCCCTTGACTGCCTCCAAGGCGCGGAGTTCTTTTCTTCTTTAGACCTGCGTTCGGGGTATTGGCAGGTCCCTGTGGCCGAGGCTGACCGTGCCAAGACGGCTTTTGTTACACCAGATGGCCTGTACGAATTTACCGTCATGCCTTTCGGCCTTTGTAATGCCCCAGCGACTTTCGAGCGAATGATGGACTCCATTTTACGCGGCCTGAAGTGGACCACGTGCCTGTGCTACTTAGATGACATTGTCGTCTTCGCGCCTGATTTTGAGACGCACCTTCACCGCTTGGAGCACGTGTTGACATGTTTAACTGCCGCGGGGCTCCAACTTAATCTCAAAAAGTGTCGCTTTGGCGCCCGCCAACTGACAATTTTAGGTCACGTCGTCTCTAAGGACGGCGTGCTTCCTGACCCAGCCAAACTTCGTGCCGTCGCTGAGTTCCCCAAGCCGTCGACTCAGAAGGAACTTCGCAGCTTTCTCGGCCTGTGTTCTTATTTCCGGAATTCGTCCGAAATTTTGCCTCTATCATCGCACCACTTACGAAACTTCTTCGGGGCGCCAACAACCTGTCCGATTGGTCACCTGACTGCGACGACGCCTTCATCACCTAACGCCAGCTGCTCACAGCGCCTCCCATTTTACGCCACTTCGACCCCACTGCTCCCACTGAAATTCACACCGATGCCAGTGGCGTTGGCCTCGGCGCTGTCCTTACGCAACGTAAACCCGGATTTCCCGAGTATGTCGTTGCCTACGCGAGCCGTGCACTGACAAAAGCGGAATCCAACTACTCAGTAACCGAGAAGGAATGCTTGGCGATTGTTTGGGCGATCGGAAAGTTTCGCCCTTACGTTTATGGCCGCCCTTTCGATATCGTCACGGACCATCATTCCCTGTGCTGGCTGGCCTCCTTGAAAGACCCTACAGGCCGCCTCGCTCGCTGGGCCCTACGCCTACAGGAGTATGATATCCGTGTCATCTATCGCTCCGGCCGAAAACATAACGACGCCGACGCATTGTCCCGCTCTCCACTGCCGCCAGACGTTGTCTGCCACTCGCCAACCGGTTGCGCTTCGCTGTCGTTTTAAACAGATACCATGGGCAGCGAGCAAAATAAGGACCCCTGGATATCTTCGCTTGTACGTTTTCTCTCAAATTCCTCGGCGGCACCCGTGCCTCGTGCCCTCCGCCGCCAGGCTGCTCACTTCGCCATTCGTGATGGTCTATTGTACCGCCGCAACTACGTCCCTACCGGCAGGAAGTGGTTGCTTGTCGTCCCTGCCCATCTGCGGTCGACATTCTGCGCCCTGTTTCACAACGACCCGCAGTCTGCTCATGCCGGCGCCTTTAAAACATACACGCGACTCCGTCTCCGCTATTATTGGCGCGGTATGTCCACCTACGTCCGCAAATACGTCCGCTCGTGCCCTGACTGTCAACGTCGCAAGCCGGCTCCTCACCACTCAGTCGGCCAGATGCAGCCTCTCCCTTGCCCTTTCCGTCCTTTTGACAGAGTTGGAATTGACCTCTACGGCCCCCTTCCTTACACTGCTGCTGGCAACCGCTGGGTTATTGTAGCCGTCGACCACCTCACGCGTTACGCTGAAACCGCGGCTCTTCCTGCTGCTACGGCACCACACGTTGCCTCTTTCATCTTGCATCACTTCATTCTTCGCCATGGAGCGCCCCGAGCACTGCTGAGCGACCGTGGACGCGTTTTTCTGTCCGATGTCGTGGAATCTCTTCTCAAACAGTGTAAGATCACTCACCATACCGCCACGGCCTACCATCCTCAGACTAACGGTTTGACGGAACGGTTTAACCGCACCTTGGGCGATATGCTGTCGATGTACGTGTCTTCCGACCACTCCGACTGGGACAGGATCCTGCCGTTCATTACCTACGCCTACAACACCGCCACGCAGACCACCACCGGCTTCTCGCCATTTTTTCTCCTCTACGGGCGCGAACCTTCCTCACCACTCGACACAGTACTTCCTTACCGGCCCGACGTGTCCGAGTGCACCACTCTTTCGGAGGCGTCCAAGCATGCCGAGGAGTGCCGTCAGCTCGCTCGGTCGTTAACATCCGGCGAGCAGGGGCGTCAAAAATTCCGTTTCGACACAAGCCACACTGATGACAGTTTTCTACCCGGCTCTCTCGTCTGGCTTCACGTGCCGTCTACCTCACCTGGCCTTTCGTCCAAACTTCTCCCCAAGTACCACGGACCTTACCGCATCGTAGAGCGCACTTCCCCGGTTAACTACATTGTCGACCCGGTGACACCCTCCACAGATCAACGCCGACGCAGCGGCGAGACTGTTCATGTGTCACGCCTGAAGCCGTACTATGACCCGTGTGTGTTGTCGTCTCCCTGACTCGCCAGGATGGCTTCGCCTTCAGCCCGGGGGTGATTGTAAAGAGGAAGATGAGCAGCGGCAGCCGCCGCTCCGCTAGCGCGCGGCGCGAGATCGCTGGCTGGATGACCGAAGCTCGGACCGGCATTTTGGCTATCTGTCGCTAAGTTCCTTTCCCCGGGAATCCTGCTACACAGGAAATAAATTGGTTGATTGCAGCTTATTTCCCATCTGTTCATGCCTTGTTTGTGTGCTCAAACTGATATGCTTTGCTACAACACGCTGTCGCGTTCCACTCCTAAAGGCGAAGCTTAAGCGTCATTAATTGGCAGTTAATTAATGTACCAACAAAATGTGCACTGAACAATCGCGTAGCAGAATGCAGCACTCAGGCTTTCGCCTTTCACCAGTTTAGCCGCTAAAGTTCCTCGTAATTTTACTACTTGCACTTTCAAAGTGCCTTTGCCGTGGCGCGGCGGTGCCACCACCACCGGCGCCTAACGCCTGCGCTCTCCGCTAGGAGCGCAACAGGTGCTTTGTGACGTCACGCCGAAGAGAAGGGCGACCGACTCGCGCCGTCGCAAGCCGCGGCGGTGCCACCACGGCGTGGCCTCCGCGATCGAAGCGCGCTTTTGAGCAACGGCACGCGCCGCCGCCGGAGCAGATCGCGGCGGCCACGACCGCAGGCGCCTAACTCCTGCGCTCTCCGCTAGGAGCGCGATTGTGGCGTTACGCAGAAGAGGTTTAGGCTCGACTCACGCCGCTAGAAAGCAGTAGCTGTGCCAACCACCAGCGCCTTAACATTGCTTCGCGGCGATGTCGCCTACCACTAGGGAGGCTCGTCGTAATGCGCGTAAAAGAGAGCGGCGAGCTACAGAGACAGAAGAGCGTGAAAAAAGACTCGCTAAGCGACGTGCCCAGTATGGGGCTCGGCGAGAACGTGCGATCTACATAGATTAGCCAAGTGATCACCACAGTAGCACCAAGGTATACAACAAGTTTCACACAAGCACCACAACAGCATGACTGTCATGTGAGCGAGGGCGTAGCCATGGGTATTGCTTTCGCGATTTCCCGGCTTAACCAAGTTGAGCCACAGCCATTTTTTAGAACCAGTACCCTAACCTTTTAAAAGATGTTCGATCTCACAGGCAAGTGAATGCGTCTAAAGGGGGAGTATACTCCATTGCCACAGCATCTAGCATGTCCTACTGACAGAGTTAAGTATTCCCACAGTACATTACTGCAGTACACCAATTGTCTAGAATGTCTTTTCTGCCATCCATGCTTTCTAACACAAAAAGTGCGTGGATTCCGAGAGTACATCTTGAGAGAAGTGGTACAAAAGAATCAAGGATTCCAAACCTGCTGGCCACCTTTTTGGTGTTAATTGTGGAATATATTGTGGGCTTAGGGCACAACTGCCGTTAGCTTCGGCGCATAGGGCACTCTTTGTCGTGGAGTTTCCATTTTTGCATTATTAGTAGAATGAAACTTTGGTCACTGACCATGTCGAACACGTTGATTGACAATTCATAACCCTAACAGGCTCCTTGCTCACAATGAAGGACCGGTCA
Organism: Amblyomma mixtum; assembly: GCF_055824585.1. NCBI lineage: Eukaryota > Metazoa > Arthropoda > Arachnida > Ixodida > Ixodidae > Amblyomma > Amblyomma mixtum. The sequence continues at coordinate 135,501,068 of NC_143012.1, forward strand.
TGAAAAAGCAGTTCCTTAACTAATCGGCGCAATGACTTTTTGCATAGGCCTGGTGAAGGTTTCCCTTTGATCTGTTGACTGTCTTCAGCATCGTCTATATTACAAAGGATTCCAGGTGCAGCCGCGCTAGCAAATTTTCACGTTCTCCCAAGCAATTTCACGCCCTGTTAGTGCATGTTCTGCCATAGCACTTGAGGCTCTTCGATTCCTGCCGGCATCACTGCGGTGCTCTTTCAGCTGCCTGGGTAGATTTCTAGCTTTATCCCTGATGTAGACTCAAGTAATCATCGCAGGGTAAACGATTCCTGGGAACTTCGAATGAGGCAGAGCATTTTTACGTTCGCATGATCCCCGCGCAATTTACTAGCTAGCGCGTGGGCAATATTCACAAAATACGTTTAGAAAACCCCTGCCCTTCATCTGGAATGTACAGGGTCGTCCACCGTTAGTACGAATACGCGAGCGTATGGTTGTGCTCTTCGGAGGTTCACTGCGTCCGACACGGCCGTGCATCGAAGCGAAGTGGCAGATGACGCGAAGCCCCACGTCCAAGTCCAACTTCTGCGCCACTTGGCTGCGATGAGCGGCCATGTCAGACGCAGTGGCCGTCCAGAGTGCGGCCACTCACTCGCGTGCTCAGGTTGACGACCCCGTATATTTGGAAGCACTGCTCGCTTCAACTGTCTAATGTCTCGGGGACTGCAAAACCATCATGCCTGGATCGTATTTCTCACCCTGGCCCCACTTTGTAATCAATTTACATTATTGACTTGCATATCCTCTGCGCAAATCAGGATGAATGCTCGAAATGGATGAGCGCACATATGCCCCTTCGCCCAACCCATAAATTACGCGAAATGGTAGCGTATTTATGCCGAATAATTATGACAAGACTTTCCAGAGAAAGCTGCAGCGTCTTCGAGGGCACTGCACAAGTGCGAGCACCCAAACCACGCAAGCACACCATTTTTTTTTTACACTGAACCAAGTGATCGCAAGGTCCTAATATACACGGTGAGAATGATGCACAACCTGCATGACCACAGGAAACTTTACCACACCGCCTAAAATCGAAGCGCGACCACGAAACCACACGTTCAGGTGTTGACAGAGGCCGAACAAAGGAGCAAATGATGCTAAAATGGCGGCCCAGCCAGGATCGTATCACAGCCAACAAGAAACGAAGCCAAAACAATCCATGGGTGAAAATAGCGCTTTGGGCCGGCTTTTGGTCTGGTTGTTTTATGGAGGGTTTAGCGTCCCAAAGCGACTCAAGCTATTAGAGACGCCGCGTAGTGAAGGGCTCCGGAAATTTCGACCACCTGGGTTTCTTTAACGGGCGCTTACATCGCAAAGTGCATGGGCCAAACCTCTGCATGGGTCAGCAGCAAATGTCAATTGTTTATTGAGACTATAGGGTGTATTTAATTTAATCCTGTAATTGCAGTATAATCGCCAACTACTGCTTGCGGGATTTCAAATCCTGACTATATATGATGATACTATTCTCATGCCCTTTTATATCTTAACTCTTTCCTTACCTTGCATATGCACAACACTGTTCGCACATGAGCTAAAAAAGTACTCTGAAGGAAGAAGCGTAGCTTGTTGGGCCAGTTGGTGCATGGTAAGTAGAAAACCAGCGGAAAGGACGCGTTCACATTTGACGCAGAAGGCAGCCTGATCTGATGGAGGCTGAACATGTAGAAAGATGCCCAGAAAGGACCCATAGTATTGAAGAAGTGTAGCTTGTTGGGCCAGTTTGTGCATGGTAAGTAGAAAACCAGCCGAAAGGACCCGTTCACAAGGCGAAGGACACAGGACAACTCTGGAAACTAAGCTTTGCAGGAGAGGTAGGCAATGGTGCTGACGCAGAAGGCAGCCTCGTCTGATGGAGGCTGAAACTGTAGAAGGATGCCCAGAAAGGACCCATAGTATTGAAGAAGTGTAGCTTGTTGGGCCAGTTTGTGCATGGTAAGTAGAAAACCAGCCGAAAGGACCCGTTCACAAGGAGAAGGACACAGGACAACTCTAGAAACTAAGCTTTGCAGGAGAGGTAGGCAATGGTGCTGACGCAGAAGGCAGCCTGGTCTGATGGAGGCTGAAACTGTAGAAGGATGCCCAGAAAGGAAGCATAGTATTGAAGAAGCGTAGCTTGTTGGGCCAGTTTGTGCATGGTAAGTAGAAAACCAGACGAAAGGACCCGTTCACAAGGCGAAGGACACAGGACAACTCTGGAAACTAAGCTTTGCAGGAGAGGTAGGCAATGGTGCTGACGCAGAAGGCAGCCTGGTGTGATGGAGGCTGAAAATGTAGAAGGATGCCCAGAAAGGAAGCATAGTATTGAAGAAGCGTAGCTTGTTGGGCCAGTTTGTGCATGGTAAGTAGAAAACCAGCCGAAAGGACCCGTTCACAAGGCGAAGGACACAGGACAACTCTGGAAACTAAGCTTTGCAGGAGAGGTAGGCAATGGTGCTGACGCAGAAGGCAGCCTGGTGTGATGGAGGCTGAAAATGTAGAAGGATGCCCAGAAAGGAAGCATAGCATTGAAGAAGCGTACTTTGTTGGGCCTGTTGGTGCATGGTAAATAGAAAACCAGCGGAAAGAACCTGTTCACAAGGAGAAGTACACAGGACAACTCTGGAAACTGAGCTTTGCAGGAGAGGTAGGCAATGGTGCTGACGCAGAAGGCAGCCTGGTCTGATGGAGGCTGAAAATGTAGAAGGATGCCCAGAAAGGAAGCATAGCATTGAAGAAGCGTACTTTGTTGGGCCTGTTGGTGCATGGTAAATAGAAAACCAGCGGAAAGAACCTGTTCGCAAGGAGAAGTACACAGGACAACTCTAGAAACTGAGCTTTGCAGGAGAGGTAGGCAATGGTGCTGACGCAGAAGACAGCCTGGTCTGATGAAGGCTGAAAATGTAGAAGGATGCCAAGAAAGGAAGCATAGCATTGAACAAGCGTACCTTGTTGGGCCTTTTGGTGCATGGTAAATAGAAAACCAGTGGAAAGGACCTGTTCACAAGGAGAAGTACACAGGACAACTCTGGAAACTGAGCTTTGCAGGAGAGGTAGGCAATGGTGCTGACGCAGAAGGCAGCCTGGTGTGATGGAGGCTGAAAATGTAAAGGATGCCCAGAAAGGAAGCATAGCATTGAAGAAGCGTACCTTGTTGGGCCTGTTGGCGCATGGTAAATAGAAAACCAGCGGAAAGGACCTGTTCACAAGGAGAAGTACACAGGACAACTCTGGAAACTGAGCTTTGCAGGAGAGGTAGGCAATGGTGCTGACGCAGAAGGCAGCCTGGTCTGATGGCGGCTGAAAATGTAGAAGGATGCCCAGAAAGGAAGCATAGCATTAAACAAGCGTACCTTGTTGGGCCTGTTGGTGTATGGTAAGTAGAAAACCAGCGGAAAGGACGCGTTCACATTTGACGCAGAAGGCAGCCTGATCTGATGGAGGCTGAACATGTAGGAAGATGCCCAGAAAGAAAGCATAGTATTGAAGAAGCGTACCTTGTTGGGCCAGTTGGTGCATGGTAAGTAGAAAACCAGCCGAAAGGACGCGTTCACATTTGATGCAGAAGGCAGCCTGATCTGATGGAGGCTGAACATGTAGAAATATGCCCAGAAAGGATGCATAGTATTGAAGAAGCGTAGCTTGTTGGGCCAGTTGGTGCCTTGTGCGTCAGCACCATTGCGTACCTCTCCTGCAAAGCTCGGTTTCCAGCGTTGTCCTGTGTACTTCTTGTGAAGGCGTCCTTTCCGCTGGTTTTCTACTTACCATGCGCCAACTGGCCCAACAAGCTACGCTTCTTCAATACTATGCTTCCTTTCTCGGGAACTTTCTACATGTTGAGCCTCCATGACACCAGGCTGCCTTCTGCGTCAGCACCACTGCCTACCTCTGCTGCAAAGCTTGGTTTCCAGAATTGTCCGGTGTACTTCTCCTACTTGTCAACGCGTCGTTTCCGCTGGTTTTCTACTTACTCTGAAGGAAGAATTGATAAGAAAATGCAATTCCAACGTGATCTTCACGTGAAATTCCTTAGGACACGATACCACTGCTGGCAGAAAGCGGCGGCAACCGCAGTTGTTGTTGCCCGGCACTAATCGCCACGCCATCTCTGTGACCGGTGGCCAGTTCATCATTCGGAGCTTCACGTAACTGATCTTGTTCAATCGGGACATGATTGTGCTGATAATTAATAATGCGGTGCGAAACAAGACCGTAGCGTACCAACGTGTAAATCGTACATGCTTTAATATCTCAGCACGCGCAGCCATATCCAGTGTTATGGCTGGGAAAAAAATTGAATTGATCTTCTCCAAATCAAGGTATTAAACATGCTTCCTTGAATAAATGCTCACGAATCAAAGTTCATAAAAGACGAACGCAAGAGATATTCAAAAATCAAGCTGTAGTACAGCAACTGTTTCTTAAAGCAGACAGACTTCACTGATTAGCCCGCTCTGCTTTCTACTTCTAGGCCCCAACATGCACTACAGAAGAGCAGTTTCCTAATTTGGACTGAACCAGGCTGCCTGCATTTTTGGTGGGATGTAATCGGGCCCAGTTTTTGATAATATGACGATACGGACACTTAACGGTTTCAATTTGTTTTTTGAACCTCGAGTAATTAAAATAACCGCAAAGGTTCAGGCGCAAGAGAGTAAAAAAGAACCCTACAGTATTACCTAGAGACCAAGGCGGCTTCAAAGACTTTTTAATGCATAGATTTTGCCTTTATGGTGAGTGAGAAAAAATGATAATAAAATGACCGATTCCAAATGCTTCCATTACAAGAAACAGATGTTGAGATAAGTGTTACACTGTGTTTGTATCTTGTCACATGAGTAAGACATCTCTTAAAGGGTCACTGAGCTGAACTTTCACAGCTGCATTTTGGAAAGAAAGGGGAATTTACTGGTAAAAACTGAAGAATCCGACCTGCTGATTTGAATAATAAAGGGCACAGAATCCACTTTTCCTGGGAAATTGTTGCTGCCGGACCTGGTGACCGCCTCTGGAAGGTACTACTGTGACGTCAAGAAATGGTTGCCATACCGGGTGTTTTTTTAGAAGGTCCAAAATTTTTAAAGAAAGGTAAATTCCTTCAGATTTATTTTAACCCTGGGGCTATACTGAGGGCTACGGCGGAAGCCAGGTAAGAGGCAAACTACTTCAATTAGTTCGCTGATTAACTGAATACGTTAATTAACTTTTATAATTTTTATTTTAGGGGATATGTTGTATTAGCAGAATTGTAGATCGTCTTCCAAACCGTCCAGCCAAGAAAAAAGATTTTCATGAAAAAGTTTTTGCGCACGTTACGAAGCGAGAAAAACTCACCCTGGTAGGCAGCTTCACACTGTAACACAGCGTCTGTGAGCGCCTGTGACGTAGCTCGCTCCGCCCTGCGCTTTGTGTCAGTGCGTTTTTTTTCCAACGCGGCATTCCGTGAGGTCGCGGAGCAAAGCGAAGCAAGCAACGATAGCGCAGGCCGCCCGTCCGGGCTTCAGGTGATATCAGCTGTGTGACGCAAAGCGCAGGGCGAAGCGAACTACGTCAGAGGCGCTCACTGCCGCTGAGTTACGGTGTGAAGATGCCTACCAGGGTGACTTTTTCGCGCCTCGTAATGTGCGGGAGAAATTTTGAATTGACATTGTTTTTTCTCGGTTGGACTGTTTGAAGGACGATCTGAAATTCTGCGAATACAACATAACCCCTAAAATAAAAATTAGACAAGTTTATTAGCATATTTAATTTATCAGCGAACTAATTAAAGCAGTGTTCCTCTTGCCTGGCGCCCGGCGTATAGCCTCCAGTATAGCCCCAGTGCTAAAATATATCTAAAGCAATTTACCTTTTTTTTTTAAAAAATGTTGGACCTTCTAAAAAAAAAAACACCCGGTATACCTATGTACGTGTATCTTTGGAAGAGTATGAATGTTGAGAATGAATTTGTAAAATCATTTCCGTGTGTGTGCTCGTGCAGTCTGCCTTATAGAGCAGAAGAATGAACAACTTTCACCTTGTATTAGATGTCCAGGAAGGAGAGGTCCGGGTCTTGGACAGGTTCCTCGGACGGCACGGTCTCGCCGTCCAGCCAGGCCGGGAACGGTGCTCCGGTGACTGGGTAGGCATCGTCCTCCTCCTCGTCTTGAAGGGCCGGCGCGCTGTCCTCGGCCCGGAGGCGGAGTCCGCTGGGTCCCGGTATGGCCATGACGCAATCCTGGCTCGCAGCAGCAGGGTCCGAGGGCGTCTCCATCCTGCACCGCTTTGAAGGGCCGGGCTCGTCTGCGGAGTAGAAAGAGTTACTTGAGTTTAGGGTATCGCCTTTCATGCCGGGTCTAAACGACAGGGAGAGTGAAGCGTCCAAGGTCGTACCATCACTAGGATCACGCTGCCGCTTATGGCTGGAGCAGTTGGCAGCAGGCGCGGCGGGTGCTTCGACGTCATCTTCCGAGTCGGTGTCGCCCTCGCTGCTGTCGCTGGAAGAGTCCGTCAGCCACCACCACTTCTGTAAATGCCTCCCCAGCAGCAGGCGTCGGTGAATTCCCAGGTCACGAGGGTCCTCGTCAATGTCCCGGATCTTCTGGATAGCTGCGGAGAGAATAGAGCGTATGTTCCTATCCATGACAGAAAAGAACAGGGTACTCACAAAGTTTCACAAACCCCAAGAAGCGGGAACGTCCGGCCAGTGCCGCTGTCAGGAACAAAATGGGCGCGTGCTTATGTCGGGTCTCGCTATGCGGACGTGTGGAAAGGGGAACGATGCATGTGAAGGGAAAGACCAATAAGCGTCCTGAAGGAAAGGGAAAGAACTAGATGGGGAAGAGGGAAGGTCTGCGACGTAGTCGTTTCCGACAAAAATCCAACTTCTGCGCTTTATCCCTGTGACACTTTACGCTGTCATTCCAATCCGCCTTAAGAACGCGCTGCTCAATCGATTACTCTCACGTGCGATCGTTGCTTCAGTGCACTGATTTTGAAGGCGCATACGATAACGACGTAGATACCGAATGTCAGAATCTAGTGGCCAAAATCCCCGACCCCATCGATGAAACCACTCGTACATGTACTAGACGTAATAACGACCACGGTATATTCCCTTGGATGACAACAGACATATTTGAAATCCTGAAAAAAAAAAAGATTCGTACTATCACAAGTGAAACAATAATCCAACCAATAGTTATTACACGGAACAGTTTCGTTATCACCGAAAGAAGTCAGTCGCAATGATGAGGAATGCAAAGAAACAATACCATACCAGGATAATTACGCGGCAGGAAGGTAACTGCAAAATGATATGGGGAATTGTACGCGATGTTGTTGATTTAAGAAAAAAGTATCTATCGCGGCTGGCGTAATCTCAGATGAGGTCGCTAATACATTGTACAACCGATTGTACAACCAGAGCCACCGAAGCGGTCGAAATTTCCAGAGCCCTTCACTACGGCGTCCCTCATAGCCTCAGTTCCTATGGGACGTTAAACCCTAATAAACCAAACCAAACCAATAAACTTTCAGGAGAAAAAATTTGCAATGCAGTACTTATTAAGCTTATCAATGTGAAACTTACAAATAACTTTATGCTCAGTTCCAAGCTGTTCTTCATTATGGGTGGAAAAAACAGCGCGAAAGGGACGGAAGACAAAGATGAAGGAAACCACACGGACGAGCGCTGACTCACAACTAAAATTTTTTATTCAGAAAAAACAGACATTTATAGTTAAAAAGTCACATGACCTGACGTCACTCGCGCACATGCCCTGAAAACAACAGTCTAAGAACTATATCATCAGTCAAGATTAAAACCTTACAACGCGATTTCAGAACACTGTGATTAACCGAAAAATCACGAGACAGCCAGAAAACAAAAAACAAAGGCACTAAAAAACAAAACAGAAATCACGTGTTGTCAAGAAAAGCGACCTCTTTATCGACCATCAATAAGGAAGCCTGACTGACGCATTCATCCCGTCTTTTCCGAATATGATATGCCTCAATGAGCTCCCTTGTCGTCTTATCTCTATGGCGGAATAAAATACGTGTGTGCGCGACTAAAGGTCTGCATTCTTTCTTATTTTCAATCTTGCAAGCTTTGCAGTGCTCTTTTAGATGCGAATAGTTTGAATCTGATAGTGAACGAAGATGCTCCCTAAGTCGAATATTTATACATCGGCCGGTCTGTCCTATATATACTTTTTTACATGAAAGAGGAAGTTCATACACAACTGAACATGAGCACTCTACACACCTTGATCTATGGGAAACCAAACAACGAAATGGGCTGATTCTTGATATATTGTCATGGCGGTTCCCTATCATGCGACAAAGCCCCCCCAACTTGTGTGGCGCAGAAAACACCACATTCAGGTCAAATCTGCCCGCCACCTTTTTTAGATTATGAGCCGTTCGGTGCATATACGGAATAACAGCAAATTTTTTTCCCGTTCTGTCCAATTTTGTATTCAAGAAATCTTTCCGCACTGCCCTCACCAGCTTCTCGCAAGTTGCTGAAATCACCCCCTGTGGAAACCCTGCTGCTTCTAATCTACTTACTCGTAACATCAGACTGTCGGCTATGCAGTGATGGCATGAATTTGTGAGGCTTGAACGTAACGTAGTCATTGCAATTCCATTCTTTACTAGCTTTGAGTGCCCCGAGGTAAAACTTAACACCGGTTTTTGGGATCGGGGTGAATGCATCCAGCAGATGTGCTCTTCCCTAAAAAACAATTTCAAATTTAAAAACTGCAGTGCATTTTCTGACGGCAACTCGAAAGTGAAGGACAGTCCTTTACCACATTCTTGAAAAACCTTTAGAATGTCATTCACTCTTGTATTGACACTGTCCCTGTCTACTAAAACTAAAAAATCATCAACAAATCTTGAAATATGCATTGCAAGACCCCCAATTTTGTTTTTTATTTCCTTGTCTACCTGGGCAAGATAAATGTAGCTTAGGGCTGGAGCAACCTTCGAACCTATGCATATGCATTAACAGCCGGGAAGTGCCCCGAGCCCCCCCCCCCTCCTACCTTGTTTTTCTTTCCTTCCCGTATTCAATGTTTTTGCTTTGATTCATATTGCTGTTCACTCAAATGTGTACTTTTTTGTAGGTATTTTGATGCTTTAATGTCTTTCCTCTTTTTGTCAAGGCTGCCTGATGAAGTGTATATTGGACTCAACCGTCCACTAGCCCTAAGGCTATCGGTCAAGATATTTCCATATCTATTCCACTGTGTATGAATAAATATTGCTTTGAACTTTTGTTCCATTCATTTGTTTACTTTCTCTTGTTCTTCACGGCGGATTTCGCCACGCCGAGATCCAACGTTGTGCGTCACAGCGATAGCACCTGTTGGCTCTGAAATGACTTAAGAAAGAACAGATGCCGGGCATATATAGAATAACAAATGATTGCGGCAGAATGGTTGGTTGGTTTATGGGGTTTAACGTCCCAAAACGACTAAGGCTATGAGAGACGCCGTAGTGGAGGGCTCCGGAAATTTCGACCACCTGGGGTTCTTTAACGTGCACTGACATCGCACAGTACACGGGCCTCGAATTTCTCCTCCAAAGAAATTCAGCCGCCGCAGCCGGGATCGAACCCACGTCTTTCGGGCCAGCAGCCGAGCACCATAGCCACTGAGCCACCGCGGCGGCTGCGGCAGAATGGGAAAGGCATAGGCGAACTCTGTTTATACAGCGTCCAGCACTTAAACGCATTAACCAGCTGACCTGCTGTGCGGTATGGTTTTTCACGGTATGAGCTCCACGGCATGAGATGGTCGTGATCTGCACCAGCAGAGGCTTTCCATCCAATTTCAAATTAAAAAAAAAGTCGAATAAGAGGTGCAGTTTTCTTGGAACGGGCTTCCCGGAGAATTCCTTGTTTTGCGTCAGTTTCAATGTGCGAATTTTTCTTCCACGAGATCTCTATCATGCACGTCCGTGTAATTCGCGATTGTTTTTTCTTATCACCGGATGAAGGTGAGCGGGCATTCTTTGAAAAAAGCAAGAAAACAAAAGAAGGTTTTCTAAGCGTCTGCTGCACAAAGAAAAAGGAGTGCCCATGCACAACGGACACATGAACTGAATTGAGCGCGCTTCAGGTTTTCTCCAGTGATGCGGGAAGGCGGCAAAACGACATGTTTTTGGGACAGCGGGGCATTAAAATCGATATTGTGGCATTGCAACGGTGCTATAAATACCCGTGCTCGTACAACTTAATAAGCAGAATTTTTAAGGGGCACAGATTCTTGTCATCCTGCTTTTCGTGGGTTGTTTGAAGTCACACTTTAGCTTACGTTGCGCTTTGCAACCCAGCAAAAGGCTAGATTGTCAGAACAGGGAATACCTTTGGGAAGACACGTGCAAACTAGGGCCGGACGCCAAGGCCGGTGTTGTGGCGCCCGGGCAGTCAAGTACCACGCCTTGTGACCATTGAGTGTGGTAAGGGGGTGGAGCCCCGGCAACGGTCCAGCGAGCCGCTGGCAGAACCACTCCAGCCGGACAAGCAGGAGCGAAGAGTAACGCGATTCGTGCTGTTGTAATCCATATCTTTAGATGTACAGCCGCCCTGATTTTTAATAATATAGCGCGAGCATCGACCGAACTGGTGGTAGCGCCTTATAACAGCGATAAGCGCGCAACAAGGCGAGAGTTCGCGCACGCGCACTAAGGGAGAGCGTCGTCTGCTACCCTGTTCCGAGCACGAGGATATACTCCCTGCCACAATATCAGTTCGCAAGATCTCGCCTAGCCGTAGAGCGCATGCTCATGATTAATATTTGAGACTGCATGAGGCGTGATTTCTTACTCTCTTTCCTTTTCTTCCCTATTAGGGGAGGCCAGCCTGGCGATGCAAAGTTATGATAACAAAACATAAAGGGAAAGAAATATAGCACCACATTGAAACCATTGCCTGTATCGCAATAAACGGGGTTCAAACCAGCTCTTTAATCAGCCTTGCAGTGTCTCGACGGTATAAAAAGGCATCGAAGCTTTCAAACGTTCCCTTCCGCGGAAAGTGCCTCCTTGCGAGTTCAACCAAGTCATCCAACACATTTAACCAAGTTGGCTGATCAGGCAGTGCCTGATACACTTCCTTCAGACGTATGACACCTTCAATGAAATGCTCGCGTGGAGATCTCACAACTACTTCTGCATTGTTGAATCGTGTCCTTGTTTTCCATAAACTATGGAGGCCAAGGAGCATAATAGTGTCATAAGGGATGTCCTGTTGTCCTACCGGTAAGAACCTGATGCCATGCGGGTGTAGCGGTAAATCTTTCTTTAGTGTTCTTTGAAGCACATCCCAGAAAAAAACCGCATCCCAACAATCTAAAAAAACGTGATCTATTGTTTCAGGTTTTTTACATAGAAAGCAATCTGTTGACCAAGGGACAAAGAGTCCTTTATCATGCTTCCATGCTTTCACCGACAGAGTTCCGGTATGAAGTTTGAAGAAGAAAGTTTTCAAAGATGGGTAAACTGGCATTCTTTTAACCCTTTTGACCACATCTGCTCCTGGGCCTCCGCAGTTTGACAATCGGTAAATGGGTACAGGGAGCATTGATTCAATTAAATCTTTATACAGATTTTTCCTAGTGACATTGGAGAGGTACTGCATTGAAAATCGCACTTGTAACATTCTGCACGCAAGCACAACTTCACGCAGACAACCTTTCACTGTACCACGCATGTTTTCAACAGAGCATACTACAACTCCTGGTAGCAATCGAAATAAACGAACTTGCATAACTGTGCGAAGAAAAAAATCGTTCTGGTCGCGAAGAAACATAAAGCGGGACACGATTTGTCGTACAAATAAATGAACAAGACCGAGACCTCCTCTCTTCACGGGCAAGAATAAGTTTGTTCGACTAGTTCTTTCCCATGTCGACGCCCAAATAAATACAGCAAAAACCCGATGTATCCTTTGAATATTGATCCGCGAGGTGCTGAACACATTCATGACATACCATATCTTGGAGATGAGGAACAGGTTACACACAGTGGCGCGCGAGAACATTGATAGTGGTCGCCCCTGCCACCCACTGGCCTTTTCCTTTGCTATTGCCAATTGTTCATTCCAGTATGGTTCGGGGTTGCTATAAGAGTTCAGCGGTACTCCAAGATACGTCGTCGGAGTTGTGGCCCACCGAAGTCGGGAGTAATAGTCTGGCGTTTCCTCCCAGTCACCATGCCAGAATCCATAACTCTTCTCCCAATTTATTTGCGCCCCGGTGCATTTACAAAACTTCTCAACAACAGCCGTGGCTTCACAGATACTCTGTTTACTTGAGCAGAACACGGCGATGTCGTCAGCATAAGCTAAGATTTTGACATGCGCTGACAGTAACCTGAAGCCAGTTATACACTCAGAGTTTAGTATAGCCAGACAAAGGGGCTCAAGATAGATTGCGAACAATAGAGGTGACAAAGGACATCCCTGCCTCACTGAAGATCGTACGTGTAGGCTTTCAGTCAGCTCCCCATTAACAATGACGCGCGTTGTGCAGTTCGCGTACGCCATTCGTACGCCCTCCGTTATTACACGGCCCACATTAGCCTGATCTAGCAAGCTGAACAGAACCTCATGAGATACATGGTCAAAGGCCTTTGCGAGATCTAGCAGCATCATTGCCACCCTGTCGCCTAGTGCATCGCAGCACTCAAGCACACTTCGCGCTATGTGTATATTAGTGGCTATGCTCCGACCCTTGATACCGCAAGTTTGATGACTCCCCACTAGCATGGTTATGACGCCCTGAATTCGCTTTGCCAGAACCTTCACGAATATCTTATAATCTACGTTTGTGAGGCTTATCCGGCGATAAGACCCCACCAACAGACGTTTTTCTGGCTCAGCAAACTTCGGTATGAGTACAGTGTGCGATGTTGTGAATGACAATGGCGCACGCTTTTTCTCGTACGCTTCGACAATAACTTTCAGCAGAATTAGAGCGATTTCTGACTTGAAATATTTGTAAAAGGCGGCTCCTAAACCATCAGGACCGGGTGCTTTACCCAATGGCAGTTGATCTATTGCTTCCTCTAGCTCTGTAACGGTTATTGGCTGTTCAAGACGAATTCTGACTTCATCGTCGAGCCTTGGCATAAACGGTAGGAAATCGTTATGGAAACTGCCCTCCGCCCTTCGCGTGTGACCCAGCAAGTCACTGAAATGGTCTCTGATTACGCCCTTGATAATGACGCTATCGGCCGATACCTCGTCACCGTTTTGTATCTGGCGTAATTTTTTTTGACAAGTATATCTTTTTTCATCGCCTAATGCTCGTTTTGTTGGCGATTCCCCTGCCCACAGTTTCTCAGCACGTGCGCGCACCACCGCTGCTCTGTACTTATCTGTGTCTATTTTTTCCAACTGCGCTTTTGTATTTCTTATTTCATTAAAACAAGTTCCTGGCTGACTGCTTTCAACATAAATGAGCAGCGCTAGCTGCTCACGGAGCTGGATTTCCTTCTGCTTTTCTTCAAATCTGATAACACTGCTTATTTCAATTGCCCTCATTTTGACGAACTGCTTAAATTCTTCCCACTGAACAGCGTAACTTGACGGTTGGTCCATGAGCAGCTTTTCGAGCTCTTTTCCTACTGTACTGACAAAGCGTTCTTGCTCCAATAACTTTACATTGAGTTTCCATAAAGCCCAATTAAACGGCTTTTTAAAGCGTATCCTGCCAAAGTTTGCAGCCACTAGACAATGGTCGCTAAATGGAACCGGTTTGACTTCGTACGAGGTACACAAAGGAACAAAGTCTGACGACACATATAAACGGTCCAGTCGGGCATGGCTGTCTCCCTGAAAGTGCGTGTATTGCGGTCGCGTCCCAGTCATATAAACACTTCCTATATCCTCTAAACAGTATTCACTGACCAGAGCATGCAAGAATTCAGCACTCTTATCACGTACGGGCGAAGGCTTGGCCCGGTCGACTGTCTCACAAACACAGTTCATGTCACCCAAGAACATAACAATCTTGTCACATTTTAAAAACGACTCAATTCGCTCAAAAAACAATTTACGTTCCTTTTCTACATTTGGTGCATACACACAAATAACTCGAAAAGGCAGATCGCAGTACAAAAAATCGGCGACCAGGAGACGACCGCTTTCACACGAAAAGAGCGATTGCATTGTTATGCCTTTGTTATTCCTAATAAAGAGAACACAGCCCCCTGACGCACCGACAGAATGACATACACACGCATTAAAGTGCGTACGAAAGGTAGACACCATTCTTTCAGTCGCTTCTTGGCTTTCAATTTTTGTTTCCTGTATTGCAACTACGTGAAGGTCGTTCTCAATAAGAAGCCGACTTAGCTGACATTGCCGCCTTCTCGCTCCGAGGCCTCTAACGTTTAAAGTGGCTACACGTAGCACTTCGCGTAGGTTAGCTGCCATGTCGAATACAAAGGACGCCTTATTATGTGGTATTTACCGTCGTGACACACATCTCTCACCCCCCCACACCCTAAAGGAAGCTCAGCAGCAGAAAAAAACCTAAGGAGGCGGTTTACCCGGCTGCCGTGAGTCGGCCGGCGCGTTTGTCCGCCTCTTTAAAGTCGAACGCCTCGTACCTGGCGCTTTGGGCGGAGGCTCGTCGCTACCGCTGGCGTCCAGTTGAGACGCACTACAACCGGCTTCATCATGCGTGCGTTTCCCGGTTGCGGCCGAGAGAGCGTCCATGGGCTCCTCCGAAGGTTGGGTGCCACCCTCCAAAGAGTCCACGTATGTTTCTGTCCGACCCTTCGGTGTGGCGGGGACTGATGCAGGAGCTACGGGAGCTCCTAGCAGCTTTCCAGGTGCTGCAGTGACGTTGGGTAGCACCTCTGGTTGATCCGTCTGGGGAGGCGTCAACGTGGGTTCTTGCGCCGCTGGCTCACTTGCCGCTTTCGATACCTCCTCCGCGTCGGCTTCGTCCATTAGCAGCTCCGAGCAGTCCTCGTTGCTCACCCGCCCGGTGACGTTGGCATAAGTACGAGCACACTGCTCCTCCTCGTGCCCGTACCGACAGCAGGAACCGCACCGCGGGATCCGGCACTCCCGGCGGATATGTCCTGTACCACGGCATCGAAGGCAGAGCGGAGCCCTGCCTGGGACGACCACGAGCGCCAGCTCGCCAGAGACGCTCACTTGATGGGGCAGGTCGTCCAGCTTCACGCCGGCGTTCAACTTCAAAGTCACGAGCCTCGTTGTTGAGCCCTTGTCAGACACTCCGTGTACGCGCCACCGCTCCCTCGACACGTCCGTCACCTTTCCAAATGGTGCGAGGGCAAGCCGCACATCTTCGTCAGGAACAATGTGAAGCAGCCAGTGCAGTTTCATTCGTACGTCCTGGTTAGCGGGGTCGATTACGAGACAGCGGGCACTTTTCACTTTCAACTCCCCGGCGCTAACAATCTTCTTCAGCGTTTCATCGTCTTTGAAAGTCACAGCCCAGACATGGTTCATGCGATACGCCCCTAGGGCGACCACTTCCGGCAAGAGCGATAGCTGAGCGAGCGCGTCTCGAAAATCTTCCACCCGGTATGGGCGGGCCCTGACATCAGCGTGCAAAAATACGGTGTTCACAACGAAACGCCCGGTGGGCAGACTCGGCAATACAACCTGGTACTCGGATCCTGAGGACAAATCAGAAGCAAAAGACCTGTTTCCGCGGCGGGGCATGGCCGCTGTAGCCGCTCCAACGGAGCTCGTCATCGTACGTCCGTCACGCTCGGTGGCCGGAAGCAGATTCCAGTCCGCCATGCCTGCTCGATGGTTTGGAATGAACAAAGGCACGTCTAGTGAATAAGGTGTCTTCGTTCACTCCCATCTTCCTCCCTTCCCGTTACAGCGAGGTTTAGGTGTCCACCGAGATATGAGAGACAGATACATTTCCTTTCCTCAAAAACCAATTTACCGACGAGCAAGGCGTAGAACCGAACGGGCAATGGCGTTGTATGGACTCTCTAGCAGCGTTGAGAGACGCTGTCGTGTTCCGCACTTAGAGGCGAAGCTTAACATTTTAACCACACATCAGTGACACAAGCAGCAACACCGCGCTTATGGCTTTCGCCTCACCGCACTTTAGGTCAACAAAGAGCCCCCCGGAATTTTATGCGAAGCATACTACTTTAGCTACCCCTTCAGCCCTTCACCATGGTTATGCGCCTCCAAATCACGTGATACATGACGTCACACCACGTGACGCGATGACGTCACGACAGAAGAGAAACGGGGGCCTACCTCGCGCCGTCGCTGTGGTTGTGCGCCTCCAAATCACGTGATACATGACGTCACACCACGTGACACGATGACGTCACGACAGTGGAGAAACGGGGGCCCACCTTGCGCCGTCGCTGTGGTTGTGCGCCTCCAAATCACGTGATACATGACGTCACACCACGTGACACGATGACGTCACGACAGTGGAGAAACGGGGGCCCACCTCGCGCCGTCGCTGTGGTTGTCGCCTCCAAATCACGTGACACGATGATGCTTCGCATTCTCCAGGCTTAACCAAGTTAAGCCTCAGCCATTTTTTTCATACTATTTTTAATAAATTGTAGAAAAAGTTGAACAAAGGGTGCAGTTTTCTTGGAACGGGCTTCCCGGAGAATTCGTTGTTTTGCGTCTCTGTGGAGGCTCGTTGTTGCATAGCAGCAACTTACGGATCTCGGCGATCTCTCTCGTGAGGCTGTTGATGGTCGTGCGCAGCGCCGCGTTCTCTTGTCTTAATGTCTCGTTGGCTTCTCGCATCTTGTTTATATCGTCTTTCTTCGTGGGCTCGGTGATTTTATGCGCGTTCCTTATATTGTTCCCTTTAGCTGCGTCAGCCCAGCTGACTCGCTCACGTGATGGTGACCTTTTCCTACTGAGGCTTCTCTTGCAGCTGCTGTCTCTGGAATTTGGCGCGCGGTTCTCAGATGGAGTCCTTGACTTTCCCGCAGCTGGCGGCTTGTCGAGTGGCGGGAAATCCCTGCCCGGCTACAGAATGCACAAGGGCCAGCCCGACGGGAGAGGCCTGTGCACCCTGGTCAGGAAGGGACTCACGTTCGTTGAGCACGAGCTGCAAAGCAATATCAAGATCGAGCACACACTCACCGAAATCATCCCGGGCAAGAAGAGAAAAGGAAGCATTTTTCTGCTCAACATATACAGCAACCCATCACAGAGAAAACAGAGATTCAAAACAATACTACACAGAGCCAGCACCGCGGCAGGCCGCAACACGCTAATCATCTGCGGCGACTTCAACGCGATGAACCCAGCCTGGGGCTACAACTAGTACACAGCAAAGGGCCTCGACCTGTACCAAGACGCCATGGAACTCGACTTCACCCTCATCACGGACCCGGCGCATCCGACGAGAATCGGTAACTCTGTGTCCCGGGACACCACTCCGGACCTCACGTTCGTCAAGAACGACGTCCGGGGCGCGATCACCTGGCGAAACACGGGAGCCGACCTCGGCAGCGACCACACCATCGTGGAAATCAGCATACCGGAACACAACGACACCAGCATCAAAACACACAGATGGGTAGACTGGGATGCCTTCCGAGACGCCAGAAGCCAGAAGACAGACGCTGACGGCGAGATTGAAGACATAGAGACGTGGACGGCCGAAATCACCAAGAGCGTACGCGACGCGACCAAAGAAATTGAAACGGACGCTGCGATTGATAAAGTAGACAGCCGGCTAGCGCATCTCATCGAAGCCAAGCAGTCAATACTCAGTCGCTGGAAGAACCAACGGCTCAACCGCAGACTCAGAAAGAAGGTGGCGGAGGTCAACAGAGCGATCGAGGAGCACTGCCGCGCTCTATGCACGCAACAGTGGATCGAGACCTGCAACGCCGCAGACGGGCAGATGCATAGCGGGAAGACGTGGAACGTGCTGCGGCACCTGCTCGACGAAACCAAGACCAAGTCGCACCAAAGGGACAGACTCGCCAAGCTCCTACATCGGGCGGTCTCGGTACACGGCGCCAATGAATTCACCAGGCGCATCAATGACAAATACCTGCCCACTACACCCACCGAACAACACGCGCCGTACGGCGGCCTACCCAACGCGAAGCTCGATCGTGACATCGACGTCGAGGAGGTCCGCGCGGCCCTGCACGCCCTCAACAGCCGGTCGGCAGCTGGCCCAGACCTCGTCACGAACAAGGCGCTCAAGAACCTCGACGACGGCTCGATTGAGAACCTCGCAAAATACTTCAACAAGTGCTGGAGAGCGGCCGCGCTACCAAAGCAGTGGAAGACAGCCAAGACTATCCTGATACCCAAGCCGGGGAAGCCACCGGACACGGACAACCTTCTGCCCATCTCGCTCACGTCCTGCCTGGGCAAGGTGCTGGAGCACGTCCTGCTAAACAGGTGGCAAGACTACCTAGAACGAGAAGGGCTGTATCCGGCCACGGTGATCGGCTTCAGAGAGCACCTCAGCACGCAGGACGCGATGCTGCAGCTCAAATACCGAGCTACGAGCAGGCGACCTACAAACGCAAGAGAAGAAGCTCGGGAGCACCGGCACACCGCAGGGATCGGTCATTTCGCCGATGCTGTTCAACCTGGTAATGATCGGAGTGGCCGAGAAGCTCGCGGACATCGAAGACGTCAGGCACACCATCTACGCGGACGATATCACACTGTGGGTGACCAGCGGCAGCGACGCCCACATCGAGGGCGTTCTGCAAGCCGCCGTCGACGCGATAGAAGACCACCTGGAAGGCACCGGCTTGAGATGTTCGCCGAGCAAATCGGAGCTCCTCATACTCCCACCTACCAACAATGGCAGATACAAGACCAGACAACGCGAATGCGAAAAAATCAGAATCGTAACCAAATCCGGCAACGTGATCCCCGAGGTCAGCAAAATCAGGATCCTAGGCATAATCATCGAAAAGCATGGAAGAAACGGCGAAACTATCGCCCGTCTCACGGCAAAGCGGCCAACGCTATGCGACTCCCAAAAGAGTCACTTCCCGGAAGGCTGGCATGAGAGAGGAGAGCCTAATCAGGCTCGTCCAATCCTTCATCATCAGCCACGTCGCGTACGTTGCAGCCTACCACAGATGGCTGCAACACGAACGCAACAAAATTAATGTGATCATCAGGAGAGCGTACAAGGCGGCGCTGGGCCTGTTCGAGTCCACGAGCACGACCCGCCTCTTACAACTCGGGATACACAACACGCTCGAAGAAATAGCCGAAGCGCAGCAGACCTCTAAACTGGAGCGGCTGTCCACGACCAAAGCCGGGAGGAAGATACTGGACGACCTGGGAAAAGGACACTCGAACGAGGCGGAGACGAAGCTCCCCGTCCCCGAAGAGGTCCGACGCCAGACCAGAATCGACCCCATACCCAAGAACATGAACCCCGAGTATAACAAGGGAAGAAGAGCGGCGAGGGCCAATGCTCTCATCGACCTGCACGCCAACGACGAGCACGCGCGGTACGTGGACGCGGCCGAATACCAACGGAACGCCTTCGCAGCGGTCGTCATAGAAGCGTCGACCGGCGCCACGAGGACGGCAGCGAGCGTGAGAAGCGCCGGAGCGGAACAAGCGGAGGAGGTGGCCATCGCCCTGGCCATCGCCGACGCAGACTGCTACACGGTGCTGAGTGACTCGAGACAGGCGGTGCGAAACTTCGCCAAAGGTCAAGTCTGCAGGGAGGCCGAGCGCGTACTACGAGCGACTAAACTGCAAGACAGAAGAGTAAGAATAAAGTGGTTTCCGCTGCCTGGTTCACGCTGCCTGAAGATCCCAAGAACGCCACAAGATCTCGGGACGGACCCTCCGACACTGCCTTCACAATGCCTACTTTCGTTTTGTGAAGCGCGCAGGCCTACCTCAGCCTGGCCAACGGACATGAACAGTAATTATGACATGGAAAGGACACATCCTGCTATTAATGCGTCTGCTGTTTCGCCTACCCTTCCACCTCAAGGATGTATCCTCAGCACCTCAACTCCTCCTGCACCCGGTATTTCGTCACTACTCAAGTCAGCGTCTTCACCTGCAGGGGACGAATCATCGTTCACCCCTACCGCATTGCCTACTCCTGTGCCTACCCCTACACCACTCCTTCCCACTCCTGCGCGGACTGTCTCTGATGCCAGCTTTGAACCGGCTGCGAAAAAGGTAAAGGCCACTCCAAGCGATCCTACGCCTTCAAAGATGACAGCATCGAAATATTCGCTGCCTGAACTTAATCGCTCCTTCCGAGTGCATATTAAGCCTACCTTGCAATACTACATAACGTCAGTTCCTTCAAGATCGGTGCAGCAGCTCATTGACCATGCACTGGGCGTCTCAGGGTACCGCGGTTTTATTTACCATCGTCCCTCCAACTCCATCACTGCTCAAGTAGCGTCTCTTGCCGATGCTGAAAAGATCTGTCATATTGAGAAATTATATATCAGCGAGTCACAGTATGTACCTGTGCACGCCTATCTAGCATCTGGACCCGGCTTGCAAAGGTGTGTCATTTATGACCTGGAACCTAATGCGCCGCCGAAGGAAGTTATGACGGATCTGTACTCCGACACCCATTCAGTGCTTAATGCCCGCCGACTAGGGAACCGAGGCACATTTCTTCTCCTGCTTGCGGGGCCGTTAGAACTTCCCACCCGATTCTTCTATAATGGACGAATCGTTCATCCGAAGCCTTTCCGTCCTGCACCAGTTTTCTGTTATCGGTGCCTGCGACAAGGCCACATCAAAAAGTTCTGCCCTGCATCGCAAGACACTCTGCCCAAACCACCAGCGGATGGCGTTCCCTCATTCACGTGTCCTTTTTGTAAGACAAACGACCACGACATCACTTATTCTAAATGCCCTCGAAAGAAACGTCGTCCGGTTGCTGCGCCTACTCAGCCTGGAGTAAAGATCTCCAACCGTTTTGATGCTCTGTCGGCAGACACATATGAGGATGATACTGAAAAACCGCCAGCATCGTTGCCCTCACCTTCTAGTATCCGCCCTTCCTATGCCTCTGTTTTAAAGCCAGGTTCCCGTAACAAGTGGAAGAAGGAAGACGAATTTCCTCCGCTAAACCCTTCTATGTCTGATGAGATCTCTGCCATCGATGATGCGATTGCCAGCATTCGCCAACAACTTGACCAGCTATGCTGACGTCGCTCTCTCCTACTACAACGTCCCCGTCTACCCCCAGTTGCGCCTGTCTGCCAAGTGCCTCAACCTTCAGGCTCAAAATATGAACAACCCGAGCAATCTGCAACTACAACTTCAATGTCAGCCCTGATTACCCTGCTGCAGCAACTGCCTCAGATGATTGCATCTGTCTTGCAAGCGAATGGCCACTAAAGCTACTTCCCATGTGCTACAATGGAACTGTCGGGGTCTTACTAATAAGCTCCCTGAATTGAAGCTGCGTATTCAAGATGGCAAACTCTCTGCCTGGGCTTTCCTTCTACAAGAACATAATGCCATCCTTCCTCTGTCTGGTTATTGTGCATATCAATGTCCATCAATACCCGACCGCCGAAGTGGTCTTGCTCCTGGAAAAGCAGCTATATATGTTCATTGTTCGACACCACATTCTCCCGTCGACCTGTCTCGTTGGTGCAATACCCGTCAAGAAGTAATTGCCATTATCACTAAGCCACAGCGTACTCCAGTATTATTGGTCTCTTTTTATGGTCGGCCACAAAACTCTCTACTGAACTTTGGATGGCTTACACATCTACGCACCTCCTACCCAGGTGTACCCATATTAGTTGGAGGAGATTTTAATGGCCCACATACAGCCTGGGGATACACTCATAACTCTAAACGTGGAGATCAGATTTACGACACGTTTTTCGACCAGTCCTTTACACTTTTGAACAACTCCTCTAATTATACCCGACCACGTGCTCCTCCATCAACTCCGGACCTTACCTGGTGGCTGGGTCCCGGCAATCCTCACTGGTCTTGCGAAGCACACACCTGGGGCAGTGATCACTCCCCTATTCTAATTGACTTTGTCTCAAGTACATTACGTAAAATTCGACGCAAGATCCATATCACTTCTTGGGACAGTCTCCGTATGGATGGTCGCCTCCTCTCAATAACTCCTGCCTCGGCCCTTTCTACATTCATGCTTGTCTTAAAGGGGTAGGGACATCAAATTCCAAGGTTGTACACGTTTCCTTTGTATGTGAGGACAATAAGAGCGAAGTATTAAATTTATGGGATGTCTAGAACATATTTTAATTTCATTTTAAAGTTTGTGAAAATGCTCACTCTTGAAGTCTGAGCCATCGCTAGTGCATCAATGTGACGTAGGAACAGAGAAGAAAACACAAGCAAGTATTTTCTACGTCATTGCACAGTTTTCTGACGTACGGGACCAAGTTTTGCGGTTTCGCGGCCTAGCAACCTTGGTTACAAGTGCTCACGAGTCTTTTTTTCTGCACGCTCGCGAGTGCGACGGTGCTTTACGCCCGGCGTTGCCGCAGGCGATGTCGTTGCCGAAAGATCCACTTTTGCAGAGGAATATTGCCGGTGCTCTAATCTAGGAAGCATTCTCTGGTATCATGGATGTTATGTATTTTCTTGTGCGAACGTGAAGTACGCCGAGCATGCCGGCCGGCCGGCCAGCCTGGATCCCGTCTGCCGGCGTCATAACAACGAGCTAAAGTGTGTTCTTGACGTAAATAATAAACCCTGGGATAAGAAATGTGAAAAATGTGTCATTTTTTAGGATCGCTGACTAATACTGAGCTGCTGGCAAAGGTAATGACTGTGATACGAGCAAACTTCTTGCCACAACCGCCTCGCAGCTGCCGCTGTCCCGACGTTGGGGTGCGACTCGCCTGGCGCCCGCTCGCTTCGCTGCTGAAGGCGTCGCGGAGATTTACCATACTATTATTTTATTGTGAGATGATGCTGTTGACAGTAAATCGATGTGTAGAGTAGGCCTTTTATTATAGCTAAGGCGACTTCCGAAGCGCCGGCCGCTGCGGCTCCAATGCGAAAGAGGCTATAGGCCTAGCGACGACCACGGCAGCCAGGCAGCAGCAGAGCTCGCCGCCCGGAGCGCCCGCGAGCGGTGCCGTTGCCGAAAGCTCGAAACATAAGCAGGCATGCTTTATCGCTGCTCGAGCAGTCTTTCTGATAACAAGGCGATCTTGTCTTTTCTTGTGACATTTGTACACCATCCCAAGCAGCGCTCAGGCACTGCTGCACGGCGGTGAAGTGCGACACCGATTGTGGGCGGAGCTTGGGTACAGCGGCGCAGCGATGCTCACCGCTCCGTGTGTGCCTGCTTGCAGTGGGACAGCAGTTCGCAAGCGACGATCGGTGCGGCGCGTCGGCCAAGTGGCCATATGCAAGCTTTGACGAATGTTGCTGCGCGTGCATTATTTGTCTTCATAATGATTGCATTTTGCGCTCTGAACTCGGTACTCGCTTTTGGTCGGCGAATGTTTTTGCTCGGCCACCGATCTGCCCAAGACGCGTCGGCCGACGGGTCTCGTCGGCATCTTTGGTCCGCGACGTTGTCACACTAGGACGACGCTTGGTCGTTGGAGGCGTCGTCGTCGGTGCAGTGTGACTGGCTAGTCGGGGAACGACGGGGTCCCGTCGGCCTAGTGTGAACGCGCCTGAACTGCGCGCTGGTCCCAGGCAGCCCTAGTCGTCGCTAGGCCTAGGTGATTTCGCTTCGAAGGCGCAGTTGACGGCGCTTTGGAAGTCGACTGTGCTATAATAAAAGGCCTACTCTTCACATCGCTTTAGTGCGAACTCGTCCCATAATAGAAGATAAGTTCGATTTCCACGACGCCTTCATCAACGGAGCTAGCAGACGAGCAGCGCGCACGAAGCAGCAGCGTCGAGCTGTCGGGATAGGACAACGTCGGCGTGAGGTCGGCGCTGTTGTCGGCAGAGTGTGACACACGGGTCGGCCGACGGCGATCCGCTCGTCGGGCGACGACCGGCGCTCGGTCGGCGCCTGCGCAGTGTGACAGACGCGTCGACGGCACGAAAATCGCTGCCGCCGACCATCGCCAGACTGAAATCGGCCGATCGTCGGCCTAGTGTGAACGCACCTTTACCATTTGACGTTGCCTACACGCTCGGCGTTCGCTGGCACAATCTGAGCTACGTCGGGCCTGACGCCTGCCTCCTCTTCGGAATCGCTGGCCAGCGGATCAAAAATGAAGTGGTTGTCGGGGTTCAAACCGCGGCGTCTCCTTCCTCGTCTGCGTCATCCCGCGATTCCTCATAATCGGTGTCTTCGCCGAAATAAAACTCTTCTTTCCGACTCGGAGCTATTCGGCATTGCGACTTGCCCTCCGCCCGGCTCTCCGTGTTTACGCGCACCACGTGCGTGTCAAGCAGACGACATGCCTACACGACGTCACGGCTTTCCGGACCCACGTGACAACGCATTGTCTGGTTTTTGACGTCATGCAAGAGCCTGGCAAAACCTGGCAACTACGAACCGAAACCGAAACTGCCGGGTACAAATAATACGATTATTAATTATATAATGCGAGTTCACGCTTCTAAGATGGTGTTCCATGCTCACTGAATCGCTACGCATTATTTACAACCCAGAGGTCAACACAAAAATGTGGTGTCTCTACCCCTTTAACTCAGAACACAAGTTCTTCTACTATCAACGAAGACCAACCAAATCCTGACTTTCACCTACTTAATTTCTGGGCAAGGCGCAAACAGCTGGACGTATACGTCACTCACCATCCGTCAGATCAACACGCACGAACGGAACTTCATAGAGTCACAGCTAAGGCCCGTCGCTATTCTAAACACCTTCTGCACAAGCGCTGGACAGAGTGGTGTTCTCAACTCAATACCCCTCTCGGCAACCGCCAATTGTGGCGTGTGTTTCATGCAATGGATCGCAAGCCGTCCGTCAAAGACTATGCCGAGAGTATTCGCCTTGCACTTCGTCTTTCTCCAGACGAATTCGCTTCGCAAGCTGCCCTTCAGTTCTTTCCAAATTATGATTGCTCACCTGCGCCTGTTCCAGTCAGTCCCAAACATGAGGCAGAGGATGAGATCACCTGCCCGTTCACCATGGCTGAGCTTATAGCTGCCATTAAAGACATCCGCCCTAACACTGCACCTGGTCATGACGGTGTACCTTATGCCTTATTCCGGAACCTGGAAGGTGAAGCATTGACTGCACTTCTCAAAATTTTTAACCAAATCTGGACATCCAGTGAAATGCCATCCGATTGGAAACATTCAGTGGTTGTTCCGATACCAAAGCCCGGAAAACCACCCACAACTCTTGGAGCCCTACGACCGATTTCTCTAACCCCAACAATTTGTAAACTCTATGAAAAACTGCTTGCCACTCGAATCTCTTGGTGGCTCGACCATCATCAGAAATATTCGTCTGCTCAAATCGGTTTCCGACCAGGATACGGCGCTGAGGATGGTCTTGACCGCTTTGCCAACGATGTGATACGTCGCTCACCTCACAGCCGTCTCGTTCGCACAGTCCTGGCAACAGACATCACAAAGGCCTACGATAACATTCTCCACGCAGCCATCCTCAACACTATGGCATCACTTGGCATGCCCTTGCAGCTTTGTCGAGCAATTCATGCCTTTCTTTCGCAAAGAACATTTGCTATCCGCGTCAATGGTAAACCCACAGGCCATTTCATTTCTAATCGGGGTGTACCGCAGGGCTCAGTTTTAGCCCCAGTTCTATTTAACATCGCATTCATTCCTCTGGTACACAGTCTCTCCACCCTTCCTAAAGTTCAGGTTCTGGCATATGCAGACGATATCACTCTCTGGTCAACAAATCGCTCAGCTCAGGTGCAGCAAGACTCCCTGCAAAATGCCCTCAATATCCTCCATAACTTTCTTGCCGACACTGGCCTCTCTCTCAACCTCTCCAAGTCTTGCTATGTCCATGTGGGCAATAAAGCTGGCCGCCGTACTTTCAAATCCACTCCGTTAGTGCTCACTATTGACAATGCCCCACTTCCTGAGGTGGAACATATCAATGTTTTAGGCCTGCACGTTCATTCTTCAGGCAAGGGCACGGCTTGGTTGTCAGCCATGCGCAAGAGTGCTCTAAACACACTTGGCCTCATCCGCAGAATAGCCCATCGCTCTGGAGGTGCCCGTTCAGATACAGCTCGTCGACTTGTTCGTACTGTCTTTCAACCTCGGCTCCTACACCAGGCTCAGTTCCAACAACTTACTAAGCGACAGTGGTCCACACTTGAAACACTCAACCACGAAGCCATGCGAGTCATTACTGGCCTACCTCGAGCAACTCCTATTTGTCTGTTGCAGGAGTATGTGCAGCTCAACACACTGGAAGATTTAATTACCCACCCAGAGACAAACAAATAGAACACGGAAAGTTTCTCTTCGTCCGATGTTCGCGCCTCAACCACCTCCATGGGACTACTGTCACATCACATCAAACAAGCCTGCCCGTCATAAGAAGTCGGAGTTCTTCTCACCGCCGTTACCACAAGGTTTTTCTACGCAACATGACAGCTGCACTCTTTACACAGAGGTCGCCATAACCTCAACAGGAGGATCAACTGCTTTTATAAGCCCGACACACCCTCAACTCTACGGCCGACAAACCTACTCTACTGACACTTCATCATTTCTTTCTTTGGAGCTGCAAGCTATATTAAATGCCATAGCAGCTTTACCTGACGACCCTCCTTATAACCAGGTGCACCTATGTACCCATTCCCAAGAAGCTGTGAAGTATCTAAAGAAAGTCCGCGGTACCCTTCGGGTTTCCCAGGCCATACATGCTGCTTGTAAATCTTACCCGGTGCCTATACGCATTCAGTGGGTTCAAGCTCGCACAGATGTCCACAGCATCGCACCTGACACATCTCGTGAGACTGACACTCCACAAACTCCACCTGCCTCTTTGCCACCAGATCCACTTCTGACACATCTAACATCTTCAGCCTCCCTCAGGCAGCGTACACGTGCTCTTATTCCCCCGTGTACCTACCCCCTTCCCCCCAACCTATCACGGGTGGAGGAGGTCTCTCTGAGGCGGCTTCGTGTCGGAGTGGCCCTTACGCCTGCTGTTCGCAACCAGTGGAAAAGTGACAAGATCCCTGCGCCGCAAAAATGCCCTCACTGCGAGGCACCCGCTTCCGACACCAATGTCCACCACCTACTGTGGACATGTCCCGGAACTTCACTGGTGCGCGCTCGAGTTCTTCAAGAGGCAGGACTGTCTGCAAACAATGACTCTAGTTTGAACGTGTGGGTAACTAAAAACATTTACGCCCGAAGCTTATGTGACTTTTTACACGCAACCGGGCTTCATGCATTTCTGTAACTTATTCTACCTTTCGTGACTAACACCACGTTTTATGCCGCGCGGCACACTCAACGTCACAAATGAATAAATAAGTGGTTTCCGGCACACGCGGGCGACGCGTCGGAACGCAGTGCGAACCACAATGAGACGGCACACGCAGCGGCGCGAGCGCTGACCAACCGCGCCTCGGCGACACACCATCCGACGTGGTTCGGAGCCAAGGACCGCATGACCGACTACAGCGAAATCACGAAGGCCTACCGCCTGGCTCGCAGGACTCTCCCACCCCCGCACCCGAGGCTGAGTCGAGCGGAGGCGGTACTACTGAGACAGCTCCAGACCGGATCGCTACCGAGCCCAGGACTGATGCATCGCATGTACCCCGAGACCTACCCGACCGATACGTGTAGAGTCTGCCGGAGGGAGCCGGCAGCTCACACGCACATCTTGTGGGACTGCATCAGAAATCCAAAGGAAGCAAGATCAGGAACAATCCCGCCGCGGCTGGAGGCAGCCGCGAAGCGCAACGACCATGACCAACAGCTATGGGCCGTCCAGCAGGTCCTCGGGGCGCTCGAAAGGCAGGGACCCAGCGAGCCGGCAACGGCGAGCGGAGACCCGCGCCGAGTAACGGCAGCCTCGTAGACGACGTAGGCCTTCGTCGGGGCGCGCGAGCGCCCAACTGCAGGCACAAATAAAGTTTCTTCCAATCCAATCCAATTGTTTTGCGTCAGTTTCAATGTGCGAATTTTTCTTCCACGAGATCTCTATCATGCTGGTCCGTGTAATTCGCAATTGTTTTTTATTATCACCTGATGAAGCTGACCGGGCGTTCTTGGCAACAGAAAGGAAACGAAAGATGGTTTTTAGACGTCTGCTACACACAAAAAAAAGGACTGCCCATGTACGACGGACTCACGAACTGATTGAGCGCGCTTCAGTTTTTCTCGAAATATACGGCAGGGCGGCAAGACGAAACGTTTTTGGACAAGCGGAGCATCAAAAGTCATTATTGTGGGTTTGCATCGGCGCTATAAATACACGTGCTGGTTTAATTTAATAAGCAGCATTTTTAAGGGGCAGAGATGCTCGTCAGCTTCTTTTTCGCGGGAGTTGTAAAAAGTAGCACTTTTTTTTATTTTGCGTCCTTAAAGCACATTAAAAGGCTGGATCGACAGAACATGGAACACCTTTAGAAAGACACGTGCAAACTGGGGCCGGACGCCAAATCCTGTGTTGTGGCACGCTCAAAGTCAAGAACCACGCCTTGTGACCATTGAGTGTGGTAAGGGGGTGGAGCCCCGGCAACGGTCCAGCGAGCCGCTGGCAGAACCACTCCAGCCGGACAAGCAGGAGCGAAGAGTAACGCGATTCGTGCTGTTGTAATCTATATCTTTAGAGGTACAGCCGCCCTGATTTTTAATAATATAGCGCGAGCATCGACCGAACTGCTGGTAGCGCCTTATAACAGCGATAAGCGTGCAACAAGGCGAGAGTTCGCGCACGCGCACGAAGGGAGAGCGTCGTCTGCTACCCTGTTCCGAGCA